>NC_139020.1:72009763-72236361 GCF_964662115.1 Mustela nivalis
TTGATGGATTCCTGTCTCACACTGAGGTCCTTCATCCATTTGGAGTCCATTTTTTGTGTATGGTGTAAGGAAGTAGTCCAGTTTCATTCTTCTGCATGTGGCTGTCCAATTTTCCCAACACCATTTGTTGAAGAGACTTTTTTCCACTGGACATTTTTTCCTGCTTTGTGGAAGATTAGTTGACCATAGAGTTGAGGATCTATTTCTGGGCTGCCTATTCTGTTCCATTGATCTACTTTTGTGCCAGTACCATACTGTCTTGATGATGATAGCTTTGTAATAGAGCTTTAAGTCTGGAATTGTGATGGCACCAGCTTTGGCTTTCTTTTTTTAACAGTCCTCTGGCTATTCGAGTTCTTTTCTGGTTCCATATGAATTTTAGGATTATTTGTTCTATTTCTTTGAAAAAAAAAAAAGGATGGGATTTTGATAGGAATTTCATTAAATGTGTAAATTGCTTTAGGTAGCAGAGACATTTCATCAATTTCTTTCATGAGTACTTTATAGTTTTCTGAGAACAGATTCTTTGCCTCTTTGGTTAGGTTTATGCTTAGGTATCTTACAGTTTTGGGTACAATTGTAAATGGGATTGACTTCTTAATTTCTCTTTCTTCTGTCTTGTTGCTGGTGTAGAGAAAGGCAACTGATTTCTGTGCATTGATTTTATATCCTGACACTTTACTGAATTCCTGTACCAGTTCTAGCAGTGTTGGAGTGGAATCTTTTGGGTTTTCCACATATAGTATTATATCATCTGCAAAGAGTGATAGTTTGACTTCTTCTTTGCTGATTTGGATGCCTTTAATTTCCTTTTATTGTCTGATTGCTGAGGTTAGGACTTCTAGTACTATGTTGAGTAGCAGTGGTGATAATGGAAATCCCTTCCATGTTACAGAACTTAGCAGAAAAATTTTCAGTTTCTCTCCATTGAGAATGATATTTGCGGTGGGTTTTTCATAGATGGCTTTGATAATATTGTGGTATGTGCCCTCTATCCCTACACTTTGAAGAGTTTTGATCAGGAAGGGATGCTGTACTTTGTCAAATGCTTTTTCAGCATCTATTGAGAGTATCATATGGTTCTTGTTCTTTTTTTATTAATGTATTGTATCACATTTATTGATTTGCGGATGTTGAACCAACCTTGCAGCCCAGGAATAAATCCCACTTGGTTCTGGTGAATAATCCTTTTAATGTACTGTGGGATCCTATTTGCTAGTATTTTGGTGAGAATTTTTCCTTCTGTGTTTATCGAAGATATTCATCTATAATTCCTCTTTTTGATGGGGTCTTTGTCTGGTTTTGGGATCAAGGTAATGGTGGCCTCATAAAATGAGTTTGGAAGTGCAGCAGCTATTTTTTTTTTTTTTTTAACTAACGTGACCCAACTATCCTTCATATAAATGATGGCACTTTCATTCCCCCACCTCAAAAAAGTAGGAAAATAGTCTTAGTGATTGTAACTATTTTTGGAGAATGTTAATTCGTCTTCTAGTTCAATTACAGTTTTATCCTCAACATTCTTTATTTAAAATAATATGAAAAGGAGGAAAAAGATATAAATAATCACAAGACAGTGTTTGACATTTATGAGTTCTTTCTTCCACTGTTCATTCCTTTAAACTCACCTGGCCAGGATTTTC
The DNA here is from genome assembly GCF_964662115.1 of Mustela nivalis. NCBI lineage: Eukaryota > Metazoa > Chordata > Mammalia > Carnivora > Mustelidae > Mustela > Mustela nivalis. Next base: position 72,011,407 of record NC_139020.1, read on the forward strand.
CATAGTAGGATGGCCCAACAACCTGAACATTTATTTATTTTTCAAGGTCTAACTCTAAGTAAATTTCCCTTTATTGTTTATATGTACTTTTCTATTAACTTATTTCACTGAATACTGAAATACTAAGAGAGATGACAAATAATTCATTGGGTCCTATATGAAGATTTCTCTCCCTTTAATAGCTGTCATCCATTACAATACAGTAGATTACCTTCTTTGTCTATAAGAGTGATAAGTCCCAAATACATGGGTAGCTATCACAATTTTCATTTTCAAAAATCATTTTTGTCCCTTGTTGAAATTATTTCTCCCTTTTGCACTAAGATTTTTGAACTAGCAGAGTCCAGAGGTTCCAGACAGGAAGCAAAAAAAAAAAAAAAAAAAAAAAAAAAAAAAAAAAGGAAGTGAGTTATTAAGTTTATAAGAGAAAGGATATTCTAACTCCCATCTATTAATTTCTAGACATATATTACTGGCCATAAAAGACTGTTGGTTCAAAGCATGTATTGTACTTTTTATGAAAAGGCACAAAATTGCAATTCTTTGTTATTCAACTGTCATTGAATCGTCAGTAAATTATTTCATGTTCCATTGTTCTACAAAGCCATCTGCTTCTCATAGGGTATATTATAACAGCAATGAATATCAGGTATGAACACATTTTTTAAAAATGTTTTTGTAATAAATGAATTTCTTTGTCAGAAACAATATTATCTAGAATGTAGTGATGGAAAATAAATCCTTTAGTAAGTCCATAAATGGTAGTGTTAGGAAAAGCAAAGCAGATAAGAAAATTACAAAAAATAAGTAGAACAAATACCCATCTCTCCAAGGACCTTTTCATGTTGGAAGTATCCAGTGTAGTCACTTTGTCATCAGATGCACAGATGGTCACCAAAATCAGGTGCCATATCTTGAACTCAGTTTCAGCCTTTGCTAATGGTAAGCCGGGTACTCATTAGTGGCAATTGCTAGAGAGAAGTTTTTTCAAATGGGAATGTTTTTGCTGAGTCACTTATAACATCTTTTTATGAAGCCATGGCTGTGCTGTACATGAATCCTTTGGTCTTTTACTGGGATAACTGGGGAAAGAAAGATTAGGTAGCATTCATAAAATAGATCATCATCTCCATCCAAAGAGTTTTCTCTGAAGTGGGTGTTCTTTTGTGAGTAGTATCACAAAATATGAGTATCCTAATGTGCTGTGTTTTTCCAAAACTTAATCACATGCTTTGTTCTTTTTTTTCTCTAATTTTTCCATCTTATTTGTTTAAGTCTTTTACCATCTGTCCAGAGTAGAGAAATAATGAGGAGTATAATTTAGAAAAATGTGATTTATTTTCCCACAAATAATCTTTGACAACCTGTGTCTGGCACTCTTCTGGCTGTTGGTGATATTACGGTGACTAAAACAGCAAGGGAATCAAAAGGTGAACAATGCTGAATAAAGGGGATCTTGTTACCAAGGGGCTTACAGTTTACACTAATTACACAGATTACAGTAATCAAATAATTGCACAAGAATGTAATTCCAAACTCTCATGAGTCCAATGGAGGAAAAGTTCATGGAGTTATAGAAGCATATAGCAGATCTAGAATAGTGAGTCAAGGACAGTTTTCCTCAAAGTGGTATTTGAGCTGAGATATAAAGCTGTGCTCTGCATGAGTTAATTAAGAAAAAGTTGGAGGGGGGATATATTTCTAGACAGAGGCATGTATAAAGGCCCTGATGTGTTTCAAGCATTTGAAAGAAGACCAAGTTACCTGGCGTGCATAGACTAAGAGGAAGAGTGGTTTGAGATGATGCTGGAAATGTGAGATGCGAGAACCAGCTTATGCAGTACTTTGAAGAATAGATGAAGAATTGGGGTCTTCAAACACAACAAAGGAAAAGCTTTGAAGAAGCAAGAGAGATATAATGAAATTTAAAGCAATACCTCTGGCTTTTATATAGAGAAAAGATTAAAAGGAGATAAGAGAGAGCAAGGAAGAAATCATCAGTGGCTGAAATATCACTATTAGTAATGTAATTCTGCTATATTTAGACTAAGTGGGCTTTAGGGCGTTGGCTTTGGAAGTCAACTGCCATATACTGAATATATGGAAAAACACAGTTCTCCATTCTACCTCACAACTCAGGTACGTAGGGACCTCTGTTTCTGAAATAGTAGTCACTGTTCTATATAACTCCTCTCTGCCCACAACTCATTCAATAACTACACTACAGAAAAGACTGCAAAACACCCATGATATGAGAACGGCCTTTCTAAAGTCATGGTGGAAAAAAAAAAAGAACTTTAAAGGCACCAGCACTAAGGAGCCCTGAACTTCCTATACAGAGGTAGGGTGACTAAGAAAGGCATGGACTTCAGTGAAAGAGTAATTCAATTTAGAATATCAGATTCATTCCTTGTTAACAATATGACTTTGTGTAAATTGTTTAATCTCTCTAAGACCTAGATTCCTTAGTTTGAAGTAATTGTTTGGCTTAAAAGGTGTATAATAACACCAAGTGCAAAGAATCCTCACAAGGATTAACAAGATATGATGGGCATTTAATATCTAGCATAGTATGAAACTTAGAGAAAACAACCTGTTTATTTATTCTCTTTGATAAAATACATGTTTACTCTCTTTGGTAAAATAATCTGAAAGTCTAGTGACAGAAACTTCGGGTCTATTAAATATTACTTCCATAAGAAGATATCATTACAATTTATTGTGTATCTTTTGTCCATAATTATATTCCATTTCCCTGCAATTTCCATTGCTCAAATTATGTCATAAACAGAACAAAGCAGGAACTAGATCTTTTCATTCTCCTAGTTAAAGCTAAAACATCTAGGATATGGGAATTATACTGGACAATAGCTCAGTAAATACTGGCTAATTCATACATTAAAAAAATGGAAAGCACTTCCTTTAGAAAAATGGCTTTATTACTGTTAAATTTAGAAGTCTTGAAATTGTAAGATTTTTCTCCACCAAATAGCCAGCAATGCCTTTATTGTCTTCTCTATCAGAGAGAGGAAAAAAGAAAAACCCAGTAATTTAGTCTTCTAAAAGTCAAAGTCTATGGGAAATGTCTCATAAAATTGTCCTTTATTTCTTCTGTCTTCTGAAATATTTGCCATTTGTATTTTCCATTGCGTTTGCCATGTAAAATTGTTGCCATTCTACACTGAAGAAAACAGGGGGTTCAGAGAAGTTCAAGTCTATAGCCCAATGACATTCAACCAGTAACTAAGAGTCAGAATTCCACGAAGGACCCAACCAGCTGCTTTCCAAGTCCAGTATCAAGAATTTCTGAATTCTCTCTCTCTCTCTCTCTCTAAGGCTGATGCAGTTCTTCTGGGGGATCAGAACATGAGAAGGTATGAAAACTACTTCTAAGTCAATGGTTTCTTAATGTCATGAAGTCAACAGAATTCAATAGCTAACAAGAACTTAATACTAAAATAGTATATGTAAATTCTGAAAGTAAGCAAACATTAATAATTCTTTCCTACTTCTTTCTCCTTTCATCTATTCCTCTCACAAGAAATTGCTCTCATGGGGAACTACTAGAAAGTACTTAAGTGTGGTATCTAAATATCTGCTAGCCAAGAAGTAGTAATAATGTATATGATGTTTTTATGACAGGCATGTTTCCCCCGGCTGTTATTTAAAACCACATATGACTTTGTTATGTGGAATATGCTAAGAGCAGCCTCCTTTTTTGTCTATATAGTTCCCATGGAAAATGTGTCATTTGTCCAGACGTTTAGCCAAAACCAGTCAAATTAATCTGTATACAAAGGAAACAAAGAGGTTTAAACCAAAAATTACTTGGACTCTAGTTTGGAAGAGAGCTTGCCTGAACAATTTTGATGACATTGTGAGACTTGATTAAAATATCATTTCTTGCAACTTATAAATTTTAATGATGATTGGTTACATTTCAAAATCTGTTTATATACATGACTACAACTATGTGGATGGGTGGGGTTTTTTAATTGTGAAATGAAAACTGCTTAAAGATGTTGTTTATATAAATATTAAATTCAGATAATGAGACTTCAGGAGGTATAAAACAGAGACTGAAGTATTGATTTAAAAGTGTCTTCATGAACTCTACCCTCCGTATCCAAAACTTACAAGATCCAAATGATAATGGTCCTTTGTTCTCCATGCCCAATGAGAATTCCTTGCTCAGGGACCTCTGGCCAGAGAAATGATCCATTTTTCCACAAAAGCTTCTCTCTCTCTCATCTTTAGTGACAAACTTAATGAGTTTGTATATCAGGAAAAATTTAAACATAGGATTTTTATGCTTAGCATAAGCACATACAAATATACAACACACACACACAAATGAGAATTATTACATATTAAATTATTTTTCATCGGGAAAACTTTTCCTAGGTAACTTTGGTTCATAAAAGGAATCATCTTAGGAAACTTTACTATAATATTAAGTAGATTGTTAACTTTTAACTTACAAAAAATTGTAAAGTTTAAAAATCATTGTACTCTTGCTTTGCAATGGTCTGTTTGGGTTTTTCAAATCAATGTTTTATAAGTAGGAAAAAAGTCTATTTTTTAAATTCATGTAGTACAATAATTCTTTGTAGAGGAAAAAATACACTACCCCAGCAAATCAATCTCTGTTTCTTGTATAGAAGATAATGTTTGTAGATGACACCTTAATGCTGTCCATTTTGATGCACAGTGGGTGAACACAGTTCCCAGAAACTATTCTCTCCCCTGGCATTCTTTTGGTGGCCCAGTAGATAGACTGTGACATCACTAGTAGAGCTGTGAACATAATGTAGAGGTCATCTCTAGTATTAAACTGAGGTCAGGGAAGATTGTGAGCACTATGAGACATCCTTAAAGTGCTTTATACACACCAGGCCATAGAATCCATTTACAAACATGTTTTCATTGTACTTCTAGTCAGTGATAGAATTAACTGGATTTGTACTTTGATGTAAAGTTAAGAGAAATCTCTTAGAACTGCTGACCCTTTTAAAGCACACACAAAGTGTCTGTATTTTTGTTGTTGTTGTTGTTGTTGTTTTTAGGAAAGATGCAGAATATTTTGTGTAATTTCAATGTGCTTACCTTAAAATAGACATTATATGTAAGATGATTTAAGCCCATGTTTTTCATAGGCATTGCTCTAAACTCTTGTTTCTATACATGTACAGAATAGAATGAATTGCTTCTGAATGGAAGAGGTAAATGGAGTTAAGTGACAAAATATAAAGTGTATATTGATTTTTGAGCAAAAAAAAAAAATGGTAGGACAAAGTTATTGTCTCCTATTATGTAAAGTTTTTGATCCAAGTTCCAAACACTGTCATCAGGATGCCATTTTTCTCCATCTCTCTGCTCCATTTCCTCAAATAAACACTTCTCTCCTTGGGAGCAATTCCACTGAGTCATGGGCTTATTTATGAACCAATTTTTATGGCAGGAAAGGATTAAGAGGGTGGCAGGTAGGGCTTCCCCAAAATGATCTCAAGGCATGTTACCCCAGAAAGGACTCAAAAAAGGACTCAACAGACAAAAATTTTTCTTTACATCAAATACAACTTTGATGAGTCCAAAAATTAAAAGATGCCTCTGCAGGTTCATCAAATGAAGAACAGATGGTGGATCGGAATATATGAAGATGTTTATATGAAACTGTAAGAAAATAAGACTGAATTTAGAGTGTGACAAAATTTCATGAGCCAATGAGTTCTGATTTTAGTTCTGTGATCTGTCAGGAATCAAAATTAATACTTTGAGGGACAAATTCTCAATGAAGGTTGCATTTTAAGAGAACTAATATGATCGATTTATATCATGGGATGGTGGGATAATACAGTTAGGTTAGGATTCTGCTAAAATAATTCAGTAATAAAATTCAAAGAACCTACCAAATTTGAGTTTGTCACAGTTTTGTTTTTTTTTTTTTGTAATGTCCCCGCTAATAAATTCAATCTACATTGAAGCTTTTGATGTTGGTTTAAAACTGTTCAGAAGGTTTAAAGTAGATTCTCTCGTTTTTATTTGGATACTGACCCCAACTATTTCAACAGATTCTAAATGATTCAAACTACTTAAGAACTAATTCAAAATTGTTTCCATATTGAAACTAAGTAACCATAACTATTTGGAGGTTTTTAAACTGCTATTTTCTTAAATATTCATTTTCTTGGAATTAAATTAGAGCTCTTTTAGAACACAGCAATAAAAATTATTGAAAATTTGACAATTAGAGTCTGCATGGATGATAAATTAGAAAAAGCTGTGAGAACTACAGAGCCTATCCAGTGCCACCTTTTCTGTACCCTGAAAACCAGTCCTTACTTCGGAAAGAAGACACTTAACAATGCTTTTCCTCTCTCACTAGAAAGAATGGAGAGAAAATTCAGGCTTGTGCCCGTCTCTTAGAAACTGTTTTCCATTTTCTAGTATGAAATTTGTACCTCCATTTTTCCTTCCCCAGTGGAAGACAGGTGACACTTGTTCTCCACTTGTGTTTCTGCCATTTCCTTGGATCTGGTTTTCTGACCATCAATCAAACCCTTTCTTGAAATGAACTCTTTTGTGGAAATAGCTCAGTTCAAGCGTCCCAGAGGCTACTGAACCTCACTTGTTTTGGTATTTCCAGTCTGTATCTAACTATAGAACACAAAAATTTTTACTCTGAAGAAGCAGAGGCTAAGAACTGAGTCAAGAACTTGCTTTAAATGTGAGGTAAATTATTTTGTGTGGATAGTATAGTTCTCAAAATTGGATGGTCAGGGATAATGCAGCCATATTTCAGGAATGATTTTACTGGTTCCTGGTGCTTAGTCTCTTTAAGCCTCAGATTCCTTGTCCATAGAATGAAATCAGTATAATTCCTACTTCACAAGGTGGTTGTGAGGATAATGTGGTAAGACATTCAGTTGATGTGCCCAGACTGGTATCTTACACATATTATTCTCAAAAAATATTAGTTCTGATAAGAAAGGGAGCTAAGCATAAACACTTGATATACTGGACCAATTATGTGTGTACAGGAGGAGAGTGGTGGGAGAATCCTAAAAGATATGGGATTTCAAATAATTTATTAAATAGTGAAGGGAGTGAAATACTTTTGCAATGTTATGTTTTATAATGTCATATTCGAAAAAAAAAAGATTGCAGAAGATAGTAAAATCAAGTGTGACCCTGAGGAATTCTAACGTCTTTGATGGGCTTGGGAAAACTTCAAGAAAATAATGTGCCATTTAGCATGTTTTTAAGTATATATCCAAAGTAGAAGCCTATAATACAGGCAAAGAAATCTACTAGAGGAAATTGGAGGTTCCAAATAAACACGTAGATAGCAAGAGAAATGTTCATTCATTGCCTCCAGTAGCTGTGAACAGTTCCGGAAACAAACAGGTTGAAAAGGCAAAATTAAAAAAAAAAAAATCTATTTAGGAAAGGCCTGAGGAAGAATATATTAATGTATTGATGTACAAATCTTAGTTTGGGGGCACCTGGGTGGTGCAGTTGGGTGACTGGTTTCAGGTAAGGCCATGATTTCTTGGTTTCAGGTCAGGTCATGATCTCTGGACCATGAGATTGGCCCTGAGTTGTGCTATGTACTCAGAACAGAGTCTGCTTGGGGTTCTCTCTCCTTCTCCCTCTGCCCCTCCCACTTCTGCACTTTCTCTCTCTCTCTAAAGATAGATAAATCTTTTTAAAAAAAACCCTTAGTTTTAAAAACTGGGTTTATACTAGGGCAGATTGGAAAATTCAGGCACTAGAATTCAACTAATTTTTCTTATGATTTAAAATATAAAATATTTAAAAACCTATTTTATAATTATACATTCAAGTTCATTATTTTGTAACTTAATCATATCTTCATTAAAGGAAACTATCATCTTTATTAAAAGTTTTCATTAGCATTTTTTGTTAAAATAAATTTCACAAATATCTGTCTACCATACTAAGTCCTTTTGCTTGGTAGTGTACTAGGTTAGAAGATTTCAGAAGAATACATAAAGTGTAATTTAAGCTCAAGGGCAGACTCCTAGCTGCTTCCAGTCCCTACCTCTCCCCTTTTCTGAAGAGCACTAGCACATGGGCAATCAGAGGCATATCCCCGGAAATACTAACACATGCCACAGAGAATTCTTATCCCTTTGATTTTGTTTCAGTTCTCTTAAAAGCTACAAGTTAAAAGTTTAGATTAAAATAACTGGCAAACAACTCCCTGAGTGTGTATAACCTATCAATTATTATAAGCTTAATCAGAATTTTAGAAGAAATAAGAGTCTTGAATGGAAGGTGGAAAGGAAAATTATTGCATAGTATGACAAATAATAAAAATTTACACGAACTGAAATTTTACTTTGTTCTAGGTCTGGGCATATTCATGTCAACCTTACCCAATCTTAAGATACCCAGATTTTGCCAGGCTACACATGAGGCAATAAGGTTCTGTGCAATTAACTAACTTGCTCAAAGACAGACATTATAAGCTGAGGTACCAAACTTTGAACTCAGACATTCTTTCTTTCTTTTTTTTTTTTTTTTTTTTTTTTTTTTTTTTAAATATTTTATTTATTTGTCAGAGAGAGGGTGAGGGAAAGCAAGTAAGCACAGGCAGACAGAATGGCAGGCAGAGGCAGAGGGAGAAGCAGGCTCCCTGCCGAGCAAGGAGCCCGATGTGGGACTCGATCCCAGGATGCTGGGATCATGACCTGAGCCGAAGGCAGCTGCTTAACCAACTGAGCCACCCAGGCGTCCCATCTTTTTTTTTTTTTTAATATTTATTTATTTATTTGTCAGAGAAAGAGAGAGAGATCACAAGTAGGCAGAGCGGCAGGCAGAGGCAGAGAGACAGAAGCAGGCTCCCCGCTGAGAAAGGAGCCTGATGCAGGACTCCATCCCAGCACCGTGGAATCATGACCTGAGCCAAAGGCAGCCGCTTAACCAACTGAGCCACCCAGGCGTCCCTCTTTCTTTTTTAAAAATATTTATTTTTGAAGACTATTTTACATATCATAAAAAATCATATGTTAAGTGTACAGCTCAATGATTTTTGTATTTTACTTTACTGAATGATGCAACCACAACCATAAATTAGTTCAGTACATTTTTACCTCCTCATGATTCCTCATGGCCATTTACATTTTTAAAATTTTTAATTGAAGTATAGTTGACATAGAAAATATTAGATTCAGGTGTTCAGTACAGTGATTCAACAATTATATACATTATAATATACCATGATAAGTGTAGATACTGTCTGTCACTTTACAAATTTATCATATTATTGATTATATTTCCTATGCTGTACTTTTCATCCCCATGAATTATTTATTTTATAACTGAAAGTTTGTGTCTCTTAATTCCCTTCAACTACTTCACCCATCCTTCCATTCTCCCACCTCTGGTACCACCAGTTTGTTCTCTATCTTTGAGTCTGTTTCTCTTTTTTGTTGTTTATTCATTCATTTTGTTTTTTAGATTCCACATATAAATAAAATCATATGGCATTTCTCTTTCTCTGACTTATTATACAACATAAGACCTTCTAGGTCTATATATGTTGTTGCAGATAGCAAGATTTCTTTCTCTTTTATGGAATAAGTACTTTTCTTTATTCATTTATCTATCTATGGACAGTTGGATTGCTTTCATATCCAGGCTATTATAAATAGTGATGCAATAAACAGAGGGTGCATATCGTTTCAAATTTGTGTTTTTGTTTTCATGGGTAAAAACCCAGTAGTAAAATTATTGGATTATATGATACTTTTATTTTTAGGTTTTAAGAAATATTGACATTGTTTTCCATAGTGGCTACATCAATTTAACCTTCTCACCAACAGGGCACAAGTGTTCTGTTTTGTCTACATGCTAAATAACACCTGTTATTTCTTGTTTTTGATTCTAGCTATTCCTACAGAGGTAAAATAATATCTCATTTTGGTTTTGATTTGCATTTCCCTGATGATTAGTGTTGTTGAACATAATTTAATGTCTCTGTTGGCCAACTATCTGTCTTCTTTGGAAAATGTCTACTCAGGTCCTCTGCCCATTTTTAGTTGGATTGTCTTGGCATTGAGCTGGATGAGTTCTTTGTATATTTCAGATATTAACCCATTATTAGATATAGCATTTACAAATATCTTCTCCCATTCAGTATGTTCCTTTTTTGTTTTGTTGATTTCCTTCCTTGTACAAAAAGCTTTTTATTATAATGTAGTCCCAGTTGTTCATTTTTGCTTTTGACCTCCTTGTCTGGGGAGACAAACGTACCCAGTCTGTCTATTATAGAATCATATTGAGCAATAAGGTGAAGAGCTATGTTGTAAATTTTCTGACATGGCCATCTCACCTGTGCCATCAATCAACATAAGGGTGGGGTCAACTTAGATTTAGTAGGTCGGGTTAATTCTTTCAAGGTAGTCTATTTAAAAATTGTTTTATTTGAAAGAGAGTGAGCATACATGCATGAATAGGGGAAGGTGAAGAGCAAAAGAATTTCTAGGCAGATTCTCCACTGAGCAAGAAGCCCATCTTGGGGCTTGATCCCATGACACAGGAGATCTTGACCTGAGCCAAAACCAAGAGTCTGATGCCCAAACGTGCTACCAAAGAACACCAACAAGGTAGTCTATTTTTAAAACATTTTAAAGTCTTAAACATAGTTTCTTGATTTATTATAAATAACAAGGAAATCTATCACATTTATCCCAAAGAGTGTTGCTTTCAATCTTGGTCATACATGCCTTGGTCCTGTCCCCCAAAATCCTGGTTTAATTGATCTGAGGTCTGATTTTTTTTTTTAAAGATTTATTTATTTGACAGACAGAGATCACAAGCAGGCATAGAGGCAGGCAGAGAGAGAGAGAGAGGAGGAAGCAGGCTCCCTACCGAGCAGAGAGCCTGATGCGGGGCTTGATCCCAGAACCCTGGGATCATGACCTGAGCCAAAGGCAGAGGCTTTAACCCACTGAGCCACCCAGGTGCCCCTGGGGTCTGATTTTGACATCAGTGTTTAAAAGGTCCCTAGATAATTCTAATATTCATCCAGTCTTGACAACCACTATTTTAAGATCTGGATTAAGAACTATAGAAAGAAGATGATAATGGGGATGGTTATAGGTAAAAGAAAGTAACTGAGTTTACAGATCTAAGTGTTCTCTTTATTTATAGCCTAGAATCTAATGTATTTTACATACTAAATTATGTAACCACATACCCAACGTTAATTTCTGATAGTAACTTCTGTTATTTTTAAAACTTTCAATGATTCAATCATGTCAAACAAAATATCTCAGAATATATTTACTGAATCAATCAATATTTCAAACATCATCACACAGTATTTTATTCTTCAGTTGTCTAAGGAGAAGTGAAGAGATAATAGGAATTTCAAAACACATAATTTCCTATATATTTTTGATTTATTTAATGTTTCTAAGTTTTAAAATAAGAGTGCATTTTTAAATTCATAGATAAAACATTGTGTTAAATTTTTCATGATTTTTAAGTGTGAAGAATGTAGAAGGAATATTTTATAATGGCTGTTTTTTTAATCTCTCATTTCTTTCTCATACAGTGTAAGCCTGAGATTTCTATACTTTTCAGCAAATATATGCGTGTGTGTGTGTGTGTGTGTGTATGTGTATATATATATATATATATATATATATATATATATGTAAACTGTTTACTGCTGAAAAATGAGTTATATTCCTAGATAGTATCTTTTCAGGAAATTTCTGTTTGTTTTTTGTCTAACTCTATATTGCATTTGAATCTTATTATTTAAAAGTATGTATGTCCTCTAATGGAAAAATAATTTCAAGATGGTTATAAGAAAATAGTTTGATTATAAGACCTACTCCTTTTGCTCCACAAAGTTGATTTGTCTTGGTTCTTCAAGTAGATATAATGTGGGCCTTTCCCTAAACTTCCCCAGAGCAATTATGAATACTTTTTTTAGTTTCTGTGCACTGGCAAAGGTGAACTAACCATGGACTGGCTCTAACAAAACATTATTCATGAGCATCCAGACCAAAACTTACAATCAGTCTTAAGGGTTTGTGAAAGTCATGTGATAAATGGAATTCAAAATAAGTTAATCTCATGACCAGCACTCTGTGGACCACACTACACTCTGAAGATATTTCCATATTTGTTTTGTTAATGGTTTGAATCGATATCATATCTTTGGAGAATTGCTACATTGGTTTCCAGGTACTGGGAACAAGGGCTACTATAGTAGGAAGTAAAAGCAAAAGCCACTGGGCCTGGCTTTTTCTATTACAGATGTAAGTCAAATACTGTAAGACACTTCTGAGAGTATTCAAGTGATTATCATTACCATTACAGCCTTAGAAAACTGAGGTTTGCTGAGTCCTATCACATTTCTGATCCTAATTCTGGCTAATTAAAATGACTGGTGGTACGTGAAGAAAGGTGATGGATTTTTTAACTGGATCAGGTTATGACTCATGCTACTGCTGTTCCTTATGGGGGCGCCTAACTACAGAAAATGAAAGTGTCTCTGGTACTTTGTTGTGCATTGAACTTGTAAGCACATCTTACTCCTTCCCATATACAGAAAATCAGAAAAACATTTTTAGGGGTCAGCAGTACAAATAAAATATTCTATCTCCAAGATAGAAACATTCCAGCTAAATTCTTCAACTGTCACATTGTTCCACAGAACATCATGCTGATCCATTATATTGATGACATCTTCATATGATTTAAAGAGCAAGAAGTAGTAAGTGAATGTAATGTAGTGGAAATAAACTCAGAAAAAAATGGCAAAGACCATGGCATAGATTTTCTGGGGTTCATTGTCATTGAACATGTTGAATAATCTCGTCTTCCTATTCATTCTTTTCTTCTTCCTACTGTACTTTGTGTCCTAATCCAGGTTGGTTACCTGGATTCTGATGGTAACATACCCTATCTATAGGTGTCCTCCTCCAAATCCTTTACCAAGTGATTTAAGATTGAGTCGTGCTCAGAAGAAGCATGCAACCCAGCTGGTCTAGACCACAGCCTGCCACTAATTCTTTTGATCTCATGAGACAAGGCTACTAAAAGCATCTTGAGGTCCTAGATGGATCATATGGAAAACCCTGATAGAGCATTCACAGCAAAGATCACCAGGATTTTAGAAGGAGGTCATATCCTTTTCAGCAAGTTATTATTTCTTGTTTGAGAAATAGTGAGAGTCATGTGATAAATGGAATTCTGATTGGACAGAGCTCTGGTTAGACAGAGCTTGAGAGGTCAGCTGACCAACTGACCTGAGCTGTCCATCTTAAAATAGATACTATGTGATCTGCTCAGACATAAAGTAGAGGTCCTTGCCTGAATAGTTCTGGAAAGTCTAGATAAGTCCTTTAGGGAACTGCTTACACTCCCAGCATGTCTTTTCTTTTCTTTTTATTTTATTTATTTATTTTTGTAAGAGAAAGAGAGCACAAGCATGAACTGGAAGGAGGGGCAGAGGGAGAAGAAGGCTCCCCACTGAGCAGGGAGCCCGATGCTGAATGAGCCACCTAGGTGCCCCTCGCGTATCTTTTCATAACACTGCCTTTTCTTAATCAGTACCAAAGATGGGGACCTCAGGTGGTGCTCCCCTTCAGTTTGGAAATAAGGAAACTGGAGAGTAGATTATAGCTAGCTCTGAGCAAAGTATGGTCACCTGCTGAAAGTGACAGTCATGATATCACATCCCTATTCAGAGTGGGGACCTGGAAAGCAGAGGAAAGAGTGCTTCTTAGTAGGCAGCAGAACTTGAAGCAATATATTTCACTGTTATGGTTGAGATGACTGACCTTGACTCTCAGGACTAAATGGAGTAATTGTAAGAAATTCCTCTTAAAGACAGGATGGTTTTATCTTCTCAAGAAGTAAAAAATATGGTATCCCTATACTGGCAAGGCTCACTAAAACTCTGGACCTTTAGGAATAATAACTTGAATCACTCTAATAGATAAAAACCGCTAAAAAGCAGATCTTGAACAAGGAGAATATGCACTAGCTAGTGGAAGAATTAAATCAGAAATACCAGATCTGCCTTTCTGGCAATTTTCATCAATTTGGAATATAGTGTATTCCTTGCTTCCTGAACATATGATATTTAAAATTCTCTATCTTTTTTATTGTTCTCTTCTCTTATACATATGATGTGTTGAATGGCAGCTATATACATAGCTTTCCTAGTTAGTTTGCATACTCTCATGAGAAAACCATGATAAAACTAGAGGAAAATATATCACTCAGAGATACTGGACCAAAAATAATAGTAACATTATTTTTGCAAGTAGAAACTAGACATGACTTTGGGTTGTCTCCCATTAGCAGGGAAAAAAAGCCCATTTGAGATCATGGGAGAGAATTGTGTTCAGAGAGCCTTTTTTTTTTTTTTTTTAAAGAATGTGTGACTTTTTTTTTAATGTTCTTATTTATTAGAGAGAGAGAGAGAGAGAGAGAGAGAGGTGGTGTCCACAAGCAGAGGGGAGGAAGCAGGCTCTCTGCTGAGCAGGACGCCAGATGTGGGGCTTCATCCCAGGAACCCTGGATCATGACCTGAGCCAAAGGAAGATGTTTAACCAACTGAGCTACCCAGGCACCCCCACAAGCCATTTTTAAAATCACATGTTTAGAAGAAAATAATTTTGGAGAAGAGGATTTGGGAAGCTATTACTTTCATCTTTCCTGAATACTTTTCTTTCCCCACTTTTTAATAACAAATTTCATCCCTTGGACCACTAAGGTGAGTTTTATTCCATAATAGATTATTTCTCCTTGAAATTTTAGGATTAATCAATGCTATACTGGATGGGGGGAAGACATTAAGATTTGAGTAATCTAATGGTGACAAAGAAGGTAGAACTTGATAAGAGGAGAGATCTGTGTGCTCATGTTACTTTGGCTTGGATTTTGTGAGCTATCCCAGTGTTCTTCCAATCTGTCTCTCCTCCCCACTCTTACTACCATCTCCTTCAATCTTCTTTAAGTTTCTCAAAGTTATTTTCTGTTTCTTGCAACCAAAGTGTCTTATATAGAAATGAAGTTACAAGCAATAGATTCTTAAATAATGTAGGCGTTTGGAATTGGTTATTGGATGAAACAAAAAACATTGAAACATGTACAAAGAAAAGAAAGTAATGGTCAATGGACAAGAATCTTTATAGAACCACCTGTAGTAGCTGGCTGGGCCCAGGGCTCCTGAACAGGAAGTTGAGAGAACGGGTAGCTTTTGCCATAAATCCATTCAGAGGCTGAGGAATGGGAGGCCCACTGAGTACAATGGCTAAATCTGACAGGCCTAGTAATGGAACTGGAGAGGGAAAAGCTTAGGCCATACCTGCTTCAAAATACAGGATGAAACTCATGATCATTCTGTAAGTGTGCAAAGAAGTCCCTTACTCCTTGGGATTATGCAGCTGAGCATCCTGAAAACTAATTCCAAAGATACATTTCTGAATTACAGTATTAGTGAAATTCACAAACTCTCAAGGTCATTTATGTGAAAGTGAAGACATTGACTAAGAGGGATGAACTCATTATAAAGTCATAGTAAGATATTGGTATCCAAACTCCTGGGTTCAAAATCTTATCTCTGCCTACTATAAATAACTGTGAGATCCTGAGTAAGTTACTTAAATTATATCTCTTACTTTTCTAGAAGAATACTAGATATTATTACCAAAATTTTTAGTACATGAATGTTATTTTGAAGATTGAATTAGATAATCCACATAAAAACACTTAACACAATGCCTGGTACATAGACAGTATTCGATACATTTTCACTATTGATTCAAGTGAAACATCTAGTAATTTTCAAATAGTGATAAAGAATTTATAATTAAACATTATAAATTTATCAGATGACTACTCTAATAGAAATTCTTCATGTTTCAAGAAATTAAAAGTGTGTTTCTTATAATGAGGGAGCTGCCAATTATTCTGGAAGGGTGAAATAAAATGTGAAAATTTAAATGACAATGTAAGATATAAAAGAAGAAATAGAAGGTCAGTATATTGAGACAAAATGTCACAAGGTTGAACAAGATCAGTGCCAGAAGAATGCTCTTGTTTAAAAAAAGTGTTCTATTTTTCTTAAATATCTTATTTTATCTATTTGGACTTTATTTGGCTTATTGCATGCAAATAGTTTAATTCATTGTCTTATTTTTGTTCATGTTCTTATAGCAGGAATCCGTCAAACCTAAATAGTTGTTGCAGAACTTCACACTTTGGGTTTTGACATTTATTTTCAATTTCCTAAGCCAACAACTGAATCTTTAAAATCTGTAAGACAATACAGTAATCCAAGTGGAAAATGCTTTGAAAACTCTTTGTAGTTGGCAATAAGGCTTTATTAATGACAACTGTTCTCACATGATGGATGTACTTGCCATAATACCTATGGGCTTATACTGTTACTATAAGTATTTCCTTGAGCAATTCCCTAAGTGACCATGTAAAATTTAATACACCTAGTCTCTCCAAACTGCTGTCTTGTGGATTTTTCAGTAGCGTATCTTAATGAGAAAAGTGTCCTTAAGTCAAACGTAAATTACTTTTTTGAGAATAATTTAACTGCAGATATAGCATACCTAAAAGAATATGATCTTGCAATGCATTTGTTTAAAAAAATATTAATTGAATCATGTTTCCCATTGATTTACATTATTACATTAGAGATGTGTTCTTATGGGAAGAAATTTGACACAAGATAAATAAATATCACAACTTAGAAATGTGGAATATTTTAGGACACATATTCAGGGGAAAACACTTTGCTAAGATAATACATAAAACTTACTTGTTAAATGTTCTGTACCACTATACTCTAGTCACATAGTTCTTGTCAGAAGCAATTAAATAAGACTCTAAATGCTATAAATTCTGTATACTGTGAACTATCTTTATGATCATGGTCTTCACCAGTAAGGTAGCTGGTCTGTAGTTTGCCCTGCTTGCTCTACAGATGATCACATAATCACGTGGTAATAATGATGCTCAAAATCATTTCCATTTCTCTCTTTCTCCTAAATTGTTCTGTTACTTGTTGGTCGATTTTTTTCATGTATTGAATATCACATTTATTGTGCCTAATTTTTCCCCTGATACCTACCCTCCAACAATATCTTAGTTTTCTGTTTATTCCTTAAATTTAGTTTGTATCATAGCAGGCGAGTCCATCCTTCAATAATGATTAGAGAGAAGGCGTTTGTCATTTATCCTGGAGATTTCAAAAGCTAAGAAAACATCATCACTCTGGTTCTAAAATAGGAAAAGTAACAGGAAAATGTTGAACAGACATCTTTTTTGTTTTTACTATTGTAAATTATCTCTTGATTCTAGTTCAATATTAGAATCTCATGATTCTAATTCAATACTCAAAGTTAGATTCTCTTGGTACTACGCCTACATGACAGAGATTGCTAAAATGTACACTTAGCTCTTATGTTTCCTTAAACCCACCCACAAAGCATGTCTCCTTTCTACTCTGTCTTTCCCACTCTGCCTCCATGACTTAAATTCTAGTGAACTTTTATCCCCCTGAACTGTATGTCCTAACAATCTAATATAACTACACAAACACCAATCATTTAATAAGACTGATGATCATCAAGCAAGTAGTCTTCCCACCCAACTGATCCTCCCAACTACTAATGAATTATATTCTTAATCATCTTCCTGCAAAAAAATATTAATATCTCTTCTTTGTTTATGGAAAGAAATTCAATTTTTTAAGCCTACAATCTGATCCCACTTTTCAACCATGCTCCATTTCTCCTTCACATGCCAATCAAATCAGAGCACTTACTCTCTCTTATCACAGCATCTGACCACTCCTATCTTTGTTCCTTTGTTTGTGTCAGGCCTGGCCATTCTCCCTCTGTCTTCAGACACTGATGATTTCCAATTTGTCAATAGGAGCTTTTCCTTTATCTTTCTTCTTTGAATACCAGAATATTTATTTTTTTTAAAGATTTTATTTATTTATTTGACAGACAGAGATCACAAGTAGGCAGAGAGGCAGGCAGAGAGAGAGGGGAGAAAGCAGGCTCCCCAAGGAGTGGAGAGCCCGACGTGGGGCTCGATCCCAGGACTCTGGGATCATGACCTGAGCGGAAGACAGAGGCTTTAACCCACTGAGCCACCCAGGTGCCCCTGAATACCAGAATATTTAATTTTTAATGCTTATGTGCACTGTTTATTTGCCTTAAATTATTTGAGGTTTAGAATTTTCACTGGTAAAATGAAGAGATTAAATATAGATAATCTCTAAGGCTTCTAAAGTTTCTGTTGCAGGTGCTCAAAATATCCTAACAAAATGAGTATTTTTATTGATAAAAATATTATACCAAATGTTCTGTTTGAAAGGTATTTATCAATTCTTCTCTTTTCCACTATTGCTTTAAAACTTGAAAAGGTCACTAGATAAAGATGTCCTTAGTCTTCCAAGACACCATGATTTCTCGTTTTCCACTACCTAGGACAGTAAGCAAGAAGTAAAAGTTTAATAACTCTTTTATGAAAAATGAGTTCTCATCTGGGGAGTATTTTATCCTTAAGTCAATATTCTACTTAGGTTATAGTAGTAAATATTTAGTAAACTACAAAATATTTAGGAAACACAGAGTGGAAAATCTTGTACAGAAAATAGTTCACACATCTTTGGGAAGTTGGTTTTCTTTAGGTTTGATACAAAGGCTTCAGACTATCCCAGAAGAGGTCATTCAGAACTTATAAACTTTTAAGCACAGTTGGTTTGAACTGAGGATTCTCCTTATAAATAACTTCTCAACTGCAGTTCCAAAGCTCAGAGAAAGAGGCTGTTTATGGTCAATTTATGAGGAGTTTTAATTTTAATTAAATTCTGGTATTTTGAAAGCTTTTTAAATATATGTATTTTGACATTACTTGACGGATTTCAGATTACAACAGGATCCATAGGCAAGAAAGGTGAACAGATGAATTTCTGTCATATTTACAGCTATTTAGAAGACAGAAGATGAATCTGTGTCCTTCATTCATGTATTCACTCAACAAACAAATAGCATTGAACACATACTATGTGCCAAGCACTATTTGGGACAGGTTGCCACAGCAGCAAACAGGTAGGAAAGTCCCTACTTCATGGAGTTTACGTTCTAGTAGGAGGAGACAGACACAATTAGTAAATAAACTACATACTAGGTCAGAAAGTGATATGTACGATATGAAGGAGAAAGAGGCAGATTTGCATAATAATGAAGGAATTATTTTATTTTTTATTTTTATTTAAATTGAATTAGCCAACATAGAGTACCTCACTAGTTTCAGATGTAGGGTTCAATAATTTATTATTTGCGTGTAACACCCAGTGCTCATCACATCACATGCCCTCCTTAATGACCATCATCCAGTTGCCACCATTCACCCTACCCACTTATCCTCCAGCAATTTGTTTCCTATAGTTTAAAGACTCTCATAGTTTTTCTCCCTCTCCGATGACTTCCCATTTAGTTCTCCCTCCCTTCCCCTATGATCCTCTCCACTGTTTCTTATATTCCACATATGAGTGACACCATACAATAATTGTCTTTTTCTGTTTGACTTATTTCGCTTAGCATAATGCCCTCCAGTGCCATCCATGTCGATGTAAATGGTAAGTATTTATCCTTTCTAATGGCTGAGTAATATACCATTATGTATGCATATATATACACCACATCTTCTTTATCCATTACTCTGTCATTGGACATTTCACCTCTTTCTATAATTTGGCTATTGTGGACATTGCTGCTATGAACATTGGGGTACAGGTGTCCCTTTGGATCACTACATTTCTATCTCTGCAGTAAATACCTAATAGTGCAATTGCTGGATCATAGGGCAGCTCTATTTTTAACATCTTGAGGAACCTCCATATTGTTTTCCAGAGTGGCAGTACCAGATTGGATTCCCACCAACAGTGTAAGAGGGTTCCCCTTTCTCCGAATCCTTGCCAACATTTGTTGTTTTCTGTTTTGTTCATTTTAGCCATTTTGACTGGCATGAAGTGGTATCTTATTGTGGGTTTGATCTTTATTCCTCTGATGCCAAGTTTTGTGGAGCATTTTTTTCATGTGTCTGTTGGCCATTTGTATATCTTCTTTGGAGAAAAGTCTGTTCATGTCCTCTGCCCATTTCTTGACTGGACTCTTTGTTTTTGGGGTATTGAGTTTGGTAAGTTCTTTATAGATCTTGGATGCTAACCCTTTATCTGATAGGTCATTTGCAAATATCTTCTCCCAATCCATAGGTTGTCTTTTAGTTTTGTTCACTGTTTTCTTTGCTCTGCAGAAGCTTTTTATCTTGATGAAGTCCCAATAGTTTGTTTTTGCTTTTGTTTCCCTTGCTTGTGAAGATACATCTAGCAAGAAGTTGCTATGGCCGAGGTAGAAGAGGTTGTTACTGGTGTTCTCTAGCATTCTGATGGATTTTTTTTTTTTTTTAAGATTTCCCACTTTTAATGCAAAGTGTAAGAGCCAGGGCTTCAAATGACGACACGGGCAGGGAAGTCACAACACTCTTCCTCCTGGATGGTTTGACTTTTCTCCCACTCTACTCCCTCACACATGCCACGGACAGTCAGCTAGCTAAGTCCCAGCTCTCCCGGCATGTATATCCATTATTCTACTGGGCTCTTCAGAAAGCCAGGCCTCTATTCCCAACGGTTTAAAGTAATGAGAAAGATAGCTAGAGATGAGGAAGTACATTTGACAAGCAAAAATCTCACATTTTAAGTTTATCTTTTTGTATGGTGTAAGAAAATGGTTCAGTTTCATTTATTTTCTACTGGATTTTCTTTCCTGCTTTGTTGAATATTAGTTGACCATAGAGTTGAGGGTCCATTTCTGGGTTCTCAATTCTGTTTCATGGATCTATATGTCTATTTTTGTGCCAGTACCTTACTGTGTTGATGATTACAGCTTTTTTTTTTAAAATTTTTTATTTTTTATAAACATATATTTTTATCCCCAAGGGTACAGGTCTGTGAATCACCAGGTTTACACACTTCACAGCACTCACCAAAGCACATACCCTCCCCAATGTCCATACAGCTTTGTAATAGAGCTTGAAGTCTGGAATTGTGATGCTGCAAGCTTTTTCTTTTTCAATTCTTCTGGCTATTTGGATTCTTTTTTGGTTCCATATAAATTTCAAGATTATCTGTTTCAGTTCTGTGAACAATGTCTATGGTATTTTGATAGGGATTGCATTAAATGTGGCATAGACATATAACAACATTTATTCTTCCAACCCATGAGCATAGAACATTTTTCCATTTCTTTGTGCCTTCCTCAATTTCTTTAATAAATATTCTGTAATTTTTAGAGTACAGATCCTTTACCTCTTTGGTTAGGTTTATTCCTAGGTATCTTATGGTTTGGTGCAATTGTAAATGGGATCAATTCCTTAATGTCTCTTTCTTCTGTCTCATTGTTAGTGTATAGAAATGCAACTGATTTCTGTGTATTGATTTTATATCCTGCCATATTGCTGAATTGCTGTATGAGCAATTCAGCAATTTGGGGATGGAGTCTTTTTGGGTTTTCTACATAAAGTACCATCCCATCTGATGAAAGAATAATTTTAGATAAGATAATCAGAGAAGCCCTCACTGGTGCTGTGACTTGAGCAAAGCACCCTGACGTGTAACATTTTCTGGGGATTGTTGAAATGACAGGGAACTCTAGAAAAGGGACTGCCTGTGTCCCTTACATGTTTCCTCTTGGCTTGGTGAACTCTGCTCTGTGGGGGAGTGGGGTGTGCAATTCAGCACAAAGGGGAGTAGGAATGGCATCTCTAGAAGAACAGACCCTGGGTAGAGGAGTCCACTTTCCATGTTTAGGAGTAGTCCTAGGGCACAGATTTGCAGAAAAAACATTCTAAGTGGAAGGAACTACAGAGAGTTCTGAGACAAACTTGAAAAATTAAGGCAGAGTAAGTTGGGGGTGGGTAGGGGGAGATGAGGTCAGAGTCAGCAGCAGGATTCTGCAAGGGCATTGCAAGGACAGGCTTTTAATCAGGTTGAATTGTAGGAGAGGTGTTGTTGTTAGAGGACTTCAAACAAAAGATTTTCATGATAACTTTGATGTTTTAGAAGAATCATGGCAAATAGCAAAGGGAAAAAAAGAACTAGCAGAGATCCTTAAATAAATAATTTACTAAGATTTTCATAGAAGGTGTCACCTCTGGATACCAACTGTTATTTGTGTAAATAGATCTGTGATCTAGGAAGAAGGGCCAAGTGGATGCATCGTTTTGGAAAAGCTTCTTCATCTTGATTTCACTATGCTTTTTTGTCCTTACTAAGTTAACCTGTGAGACTAAATGGCCAAATATTATAACTGTGGAAAGCTAATTGAAAATGTACCCTAAGAAACTTACTGAATTATTGTTATTTTTAAACTCATTTTCAACATTTTCCATTTAATTTTAGGTGTTAGGCAACTCTGATAATCATAAATTACATTTGCCAAAAGTTGAACAGACCATTCTGACATTAATAAAATTATTGTGCTACTTAAAATAGAGCAAATTATGCTTGCCTATTGCAGATGGATATATTCATTTTTTTTCTTTCTCTGTGCACAATAAAGAAAGTTCATTAATAAACTCATAACATAAGCAGCTATTGGGAGAAAAACTGTGCATAATTCACTTGAAGTAAGGATGGTATACAGCATATATCACTTTTCTATTAAAAATAGATTAATTGAAGAGATCTGAATGCTTACAACTTCTGTATTCCTGTGATATTACTATGTTTATAAGCATCTTACAGCAGAGTATGTTTATTTGTAATCATAGAAGAACTCATAAAAGAAAATCTACACACATTTGAACATTTGATCAATCCTACAAATTAATCTTGCAAACACGAAAGTAACTTTTTTAACTAGAGTAAATTGAAAAAAAAAAGATTAATGTAGTGGTTTATTTGGCACAGTTTTAAGAAGTAACATCATCAGCACAGTCATAAATGCAATCTAGATGCTGGGAGCATTCCCTACATCTTAGAATAAAGTTTGGAAGAGTGTATCTTTCATTTTCTCTTCTGAGTGCCTACTCTGCCATCTCAGTAGCTCTGTTTGGCTACCTCTTTTAAGCACATTACTGTTCAGTAACTCACACATGAATAGCAACTTCAGAAGAGAGCCCTATTCATTGAACAAGTTGGTGAATAAAATTTGGAGAAAATTAAGGCTCTCAAGTGCTGATCAACATTTCCCTTGGCATCCTATTAGTCTCATGCTGTAACTGCTTGACAATAAGACTACGCAATTATCTTACAATTACAGCTTCAAGATTTTAACCTGAATGGGTTTGTTGGGTCCCACTTCCATTATTTTTGCCATATGTCATACTAATGAATGTTTTGTTGTAGTCTTTCTTAGCCAAGTCTTTCTCATGAGACTGTGAAGTCAAAACAGTAATATCTAATCTACTGTATAATGAGAAAGATATACTAATCGGTTGATAGTTTCTTTTCTCACTTTCTTTTTTTCTTTTTCATGATTGACTGGCTATTAGACCTTTCTTGTTGAAGTTAATTAGACTGGATTTTTAAAAATGAAATGAAAAGAAAAGGAAAGGATATCTAAAAAAGAGAAGGGAAAAGTGAGTGGAGAAATAGAGAAATAGTAGGGAAGGCAAAATACTGTATGAGAAACATAACTATGATAAAAAGAACCTCTCAGGACATGCTTCCCGTTTCGTTTGTCAGGCTACTCAGGCTATTAAAATCTTTTTATTTTGCAAAAGAAAATGTATTTTCAGTCACTTCTAGAACAAAAATGCGAATGGGAAAATCATTTCATATTTTTAAGCATTTGTCTCAGACCATTTCAGTCATCCTGTCTCAAACCATATTCTCCACTAGAATTTCAAAATTCTGAATTAGAGTTTGTGTTTTGAACTATAAAATGGGTTTAAATATTAGAGTTTCTTAATTTTGTATCTAACCAGTGTAATTTTATCATGAAAATCTTTTATGTGTATCTATCTCCATACCCCATACTTCATTCATTCATTCATTTATTCACCTACTCAGGCATTTAACCTACCAGAAATGTTGCATATTTTATACTGTATGCATGTTTAAATTTGGTTTGATTTAATATAAAATTCTAGAAGTTTTATTTCTGGCTAAGTATTTTCAGCATTGAGGAACATTTACTGAGATGGGAGAGAGTTTATTCAGAATAAATGATAAATGACAGAATAAATGATAAGATAAATGACAGAATAGTTACTAAAAACCATTTTGTTTTAGAGTGTTGCAGAGACATTTCTTAATGTATCAAAACATGCTATAACATAAAAAAAAATTAAACAATCAGTGGCAGCAGAATCCAGTATATGTAAAAACGTTACAACAATAGAGGAAGTATCACAATTTAACGGGAGAAGGATTGACTCTTCTAAACGTACTGTTGGGAAAACCCGCCACATGCTGAGCACAAAAATCAGCTTAGATCTTCATCTTTGACTCCACATAAAAAAGTCCAATTGGATAATGAGTTTGAGGGGGGAGAATAAAAAAAGGAAAATCAATAACTCAAGGGCTTGTAGAAAAGCTAGATGTTGATATCAGTATCAGGATCAAAATAATATTTATAAAAATAGGAAAAAATAACAAATGAAAAGATAGACTATATAAAATTTAAAATAGCATGCAAATTAAAAGGCATGATGACAAATATATTCACAATATGCATGACAGAATGTTAAATAACCTTACTTCATAACAAGAGCTTATAAATGAGTAAGAAGTATATATATGCATCTCAATAAAGGAAAAGTGGAGGGTAAAGAGAAACATACTAATAAATGTAAAATTCAGTAGTAAATAAATTCACATGTGTATTTAATTACATTGTTCAAAGATAGTTGTGATTATGGCAGCACTGTCAAAGGTGTGCTCTTATAGCTTTTCTGGAGAACAGTATGATGTCATGTGCCAGAGAAGTGAAAGATAGTTGTATCTTTGATCTTAAAATTTCACTACGAAGCTACTAATGTATCCTAGGAAAATCATTAAAGATACTTAAAATGTTTTATATTCAAGGATGATCATCCTGGGGACTCTGGGTGGCTTAGTCGGTTAAGAGACTGACTCTTCATTTCAGTTGAGGTCATGATCTTGGGGTTGTGAGATGGCGCCCAGGGTTCAGGCCCAGTGTGGAGACTGCTTAACATTTTCTCTCTCCCTCTGCCCCTCACCAACCCCCCACAAACACACAATTTTTCTCTCTCAAAAACAAAACAAAACAAAACAAAAAAACCAAAAAAAAAAAAAAAAACCCCAAACCAAAACAGCTTTCCTTTAATAATATGAAAGTGAAAACAATCCTTCTTTCTAAATATATGGCTATAATAACATAATGAATGCTATATCACTATAGTTGGAAATGCTGCTATAAATATCATAGTTTCTGTAAATATTCCATGATATGGGTAAATGTTAATTGGTATAATTCAAGGGAAAAGAATAGAATCTACTCATAAAGAGTATTTTTTTTTTAGTTCTTCATAAATAAGTAGATAGATAAAGAGCTGGAACAAAATAAAAATGCTAACAGTTACAATTTCATGATGATAGCATTATAGCTGCTTATTTTTAAATTTTTAATTTAAATTTAAATTTTTACTTCTGATTTTTAATTTATACTTTTCTAAACTTATTTATAATTGGGTATTACAGTTACAATTTTAAAAGATAAATACTTTAAATAAAAATGTGTCACCCTCCTTCTGTCCTCTTTTGCCTCCACATCCCAGAAGGACTCTGTAAATAATCTACTAACACTGAACAAGCAGAATTGAAAATGAATGCATTTGAACCTGGGAGAGCTTGCTTCTTTCCTCAGACCACAATTTCCTCCTACTTCCTCTTTCTTATTCACCTTTACAGTCTGTGAACAGATCTGGCTCCTGAACAAGACCCAAGAGCCTTCAAGAGCATGACACTCTTTTTCCTTCCACACTTCCCTAGCTGCCCCACCCCATGTCACCCTGTCACAATCTGAAATCATTAGAGTAGCAAAGAGGTCCTTTTAAAATTTAAGTCAGATTAAAACCTCTGTTAAACCTTCTGATGGTGTCCTTTCACTCAGAGTAAAAGCTAAAATTCTTACAATGCCTCTGTAATATGAGATACACCATTACTACTTCCCAACTTCTAATACTTTCCCTCTTGGTCCCCCTACTCCAACTTCTCTGTCTCTCTGCAGATCTTGAAACTATCCATGTTCACACCCTTAACACTGGCTGTTCCTTTTGCAAAGAGCACTTGCTGAATCCACCCCATTTAAAATTACTACTCTCCACACCCTGGGATACTATAATTTTCTTTTTTTGTGTGGTGTCTTTGGTTTTGATGTCAGAGTTATGATGACTTTGTAGAATAGGTATTAGTTCTCTGAAAAGAATAGGTATTAGTTCTTCAAATGTTTGGTAGGATTCACTTGTGTCATCATCTGGTCCTGGCCTTTTGTTCATTGAGTATTTTTTGATTACTGATTCAAATTCACTGCTACTAGTCAGGCTATTCAGATTTTTTATTTTGTCATGATTAAGTCTTGCAAGATTGTATATTTCCAGGAATTTATCCATTTCTTCTAGGTTGTCCAATTCATTAGCATATAATTATTTATAGTAGTCATTTATGATCCTTTGTGTATCTGTGGTATTCTTTGTAATATCTTCTCTTTTCTTTTTGATTTGCTAATTTGGTCTCCTCTTTTTTCTTGATGAGTCTGGCTAAAGGTTTATTAGTTTTGTTTATCTTTTCAAAGAACCAGCTCTTGATTTCTAAGTCAAGTTACTATCTGTTACCACACATAGTTTTTACAGTATTGTTGACTGTATTCCCTATGCTGTACATTACATCCTCCTGTCTTTTATAACTGAAAGTTTGAACCTCTTGGTTCCTCTTCACCTACCTATTACTTCCATCCCCCTCCTCCCCTCTGACAACCATCAGTTTGTTCTCTGTATTTATGAATCTATTTCTATTTTATTTTGTCTTGTTTGTTCATTTTGTTTTGCTTTTTAGACCCCATTTGTAAGTGAAATCATAAGGTATTTCCTCTTCTGTCTAACTTATTGCACTCAGCATAAGGTATTCAGCATCCACTCATGATTTAAATGGCAAGATTTCACTCTTTTTTTAGGGCTGAATAATATTTCTCTGTGTGTGTGTGTGTGTGTGTATTCCACATTTACATTACCCATTCATCTATTGATGGACACTTGGGTTGTTTCTGTATCTTGGGTATTGTAAATAATGCTGCAATGAACATAGATATGCATATTTCTTTTCCATTTAGTGTTTCCATTTTTTTCAGAGAAATATCTAAAGGTAGTACTGTTGGATCATATGGTAGTTCTATTTTATTTTAAGATTTTATTTATTTATTTGACAGAGAGAGTAGAATCAGGGGGAAATAGCAGAGGCAGAAGGAGAAGCAGGGTCTCCGCTGAGCAGGGAGCCCGAGGAGGGACTCGATCCCACGGCCCTGGGATCATGAACTGAGCCCAGGGCAGATGTTTAACTGACTAAGCCAGCCAGGCGCCCCTATTTTTAAATTTTTAAGGAATCTCTGTGCTGTCCTCTATAGTGGCTGCACCAATTTATACTTCAGTTTAAACAAATTATAATCCCTTAGTTCTCCAAGTCCCTTTTATTCTGCTTTATTTTTCTTACTAGCACTCACTACATAATAAACTTCAGAGTTTATTTATATATTGTGCTTTTGTCTGACTTTTCTCATTGAAACAAAAGTTAAATGAAGTCTAGAATTTTTGTTTCTTCTTTGTATTATTGTCTCCAGTGCCTATAACAGTGTTTGGCTTGAGGTAAGGCCTCATGATAAATGTATTGAATGAATGAAAGTTTATAGTCCTCAGCTCCTAGGACAGAGTCTGGCACACAGACACAGTATGTACTAAATAAAGGTCTTTAATCAAATATATGAAGTGTCTAACTTCATATAAGTGGTTTTTCTTTATCAGTTTACAACTTGTTTCTAACTCCTGCTCTCCCAAAAACTGTGCTACGATGAGAGCTAAATCTCCGCATTTAACTTGTGATAGCAAACCTTGTTTAGATATAGTAAGTTCTGTTTGTTTCCTCAGTTGAGATGTAAAATTTAGGATGAAAGGAACAGGCAATTTTTTGGTAACTATTTAAACTAAAAATCCCCCACCCCCACTCCTTGTTTTTATTGGGGGTTTCTTTTTGTTTTTTTGTGGGGGTTGGGGGTGTTTTTTTGGTAGAACACTAGCAGAGATCTTTTTTTTTTTTATAATTTTTATTTTTTTATAAACATATATTTTTATCCCCAGGGGTACAGGTC
Organism: Mustela nivalis; assembly: GCF_964662115.1. Taxonomy (NCBI): domain Eukaryota; kingdom Metazoa; phylum Chordata; class Mammalia; order Carnivora; family Mustelidae; genus Mustela; species Mustela nivalis. The sequence goes on from NC_139020.1 coordinate 72,039,816, forward strand.
TGTGAATCACCAGGTTTACACACTTCACAGCACTCACCAAAGCACATACCCTCCCCAATGTCCATAATCCCACCCCCCTCTCCCAAACCCCCTCCCCCCAGCAACCCTCAGTTTGTTTTGTGAGATTAAGAGTCACTTATGGTTTGTCTCCCTCCCAATGCCAGATTCTTTCATTTATTCTTCTCGTACCCACTTAAGCCCCCATGTTGCATCAGAGATCTTTTATCTCAATAAGTATCTCTCTTATATTTTTTGTGGTTGTTTTTCATTTATAAAATGAATATATACAATCCCACATTTCCCATAAGCGTCTGCCTTCAGCTCAGGTCATGATCCCAGGGTCCTGGGATCAAGTCCCACATCGGGGTCCTAGCTGGATGGGGTGCCTGCTTCTCCCTCGGCCTGCCTCTTCCCCTGCTTGTGCTCTTTCTCTCTCTCTCTTTCTCTAACAAATAAATAAATAAAATGTTAAAAAAAGAAAGAAAGAAAGAAAGAAAGAAAGAAAGGAAAGTTGGATGACAAATAAAAGTACCAAAGTTAAAACTGATTATTTAAATTAAGAATAGGCAGTCTTTTATACAATAGGAAAAGACTAAGCTGGTCAAGGCTCTTAAATCTTTCTGCAAATCAGAGTAAATAACTCATCTACTACCATAACTCATATACTTGCAAGGCTCAAATTTGCTTTAGTTTCAACAAGACAGTAAAACACAATAGGAACAGAATAAAGAAGTGCAATCAGGAATTATCTAATGTTAGATGCTTGAGTATTGTCTTGGCCCACACCTTAATGCTATAAAAGGCATTGAGTTGTACTTTAGTTCCTCGGGGCTCTGAAAGCTGGTGGAATTTTCCTAATACTATTGGCCATCAAATTTCAGGGAACCTCCATAAGGTAATGCATGTTGGCTATTAGCAGCACACTAAAGGGAAAACAACTTTGAAAGGAGTCTGAATTAACCACCTTTCAAATCTTAAACCTGGTTTCGCCCTTGTAGGTTGGTGTAATCTCATCAGCAGTGTCTTAATTTAATTCCAAAGAAGACTGGAATTAATTTTAAGCTCATAGAAGCAGAAAACAGGTCCCCTTATACTCCATCTAGTAGAGATATACCCAACCCAAACTCTATAGGCCAACTAATCAGGATAAAGGGCTTGTCTAACATATAGAAATTCAAATTCCCCAAGAGTTGGCAAAGGACAGTTATAACAATATGCCCTAATATGATCTGTTCATATCATAGGTCCACTTTTTTTAAATGACTCTGTTCTGTAGAATGTTGCTTTAACATGATTGCCACACAGGATTAAGAAATTCTGGGAAGACTCTCCTTCTGCCTTTCCCCCTGTGAAGTGTGTAAACCTGGTGATTCACAGACCTGTACCCCTGGGGATAAAAATATATGTTTATAAAAAATAAAAAATTAAAAAAAATTTTAATTAAAAAGAAAAAATTCTGGAAAAATAAAGTTATATAATTATAAGGAGACCAACCTTATTTACCTGAGATGATTATTCTGACACATTTAGCTTATTTCTGTTCACAGAAAGAACAGTCCAGTTTCAAAATAACTACAGCTTGAGTTTTATCCTGGCTAAAATTCACAGAAAATATATGTTGTTTGGTCATGCAATAGATTATTTTGTGAAAATAATCTGTATGGCCGAGTTGTGCTTTCACTGTCAAATAATAGACAAAACCAACTGATTGTTTATTTCATGCTTTGGTAAAATTGTGTAATTATTTAAAGTTGTATAATACTGTTCTTGCATAAAAACACTGGACAATTCCAGGAAAAAAAAATCTGTAAGAATAAGATATTTAAAATAGAAGCATGGGGGGACGTCTAAGATTGGCTTGATAGAGTTTATTTACATCAGCAAATTTCTACCTACCTAATTCCTGTTCTCAGAAATACCATATTAGCTTGCTATTTAAATCTAAAAGCAGACTCATCAGAACCAACAGTAATTTTTTTTTCTTTCTTAATATAAAAGGTTTTTAAACTACCTATGTCTGTATTTGTCAGAGGCAAACGATGTGAACTATAATTCACTGGACTGTAAAATAAATAAATAAATAAATAAATAAATAAATAAATAAAATCCATGATCCCCAAGACAATAGAAAGTTGAACATCTGGAGAAAATCTAGTACCCAAAGATAGATTATACAATGTGGTAACAGGTGGTGCTAAGAACTATTAAGCTGATTTTAATAAAAAAGTCAAGTATCTCCAATTCCATTTCTTCTAATAAAATCTTTAAAGCAGGTGCAAGGGTATAGCGGAATTAGTTTCCTTAGTGTTAAGTATGAAAGCGCTTCCTCTTTTTTTTCTTTTTAGAATCTTTAAGATGACATTGGTTTCATTAAAATATCACTGTATACTGTGTTTTTGTTTTTGTCATTCAAGAGAAGTGTAAATAATACCTTCTCAAAGTAGCTAAGTATCTGAAACAACTGTCTACATGCTGACAGATTAAATGGATGAAAATAAACCAGTCTAAAAATGTAAGATTTGTCTTTCCTTTTAAAGGGGTTAACATTTTGTTTAAGTCCAAATAATGAAGATATCTTAGGAAAACAGCCTTTAAAATCAAAGGAAAATCCTGGTTTTCAGAGTAAGTATCCATTTTATCTTAGACTTCAGTTTCTCAAGCCTCACTTTCCTCAGCTCCAAACTAAAAACAGAGACAGGCTGGTCTCCTCAAATTTAAAAAAAAAAAAAAAAAAAAAAAAAATATATATATATATATATATATATATATGGCATAATTCTAAAACTTGGGATAATTTTCTTAAAAACTAAATTCTTAGCTTTCTTATATTTGGACACATGATAGACAAGTAATACAAGATTAAAACAAGTAGGGAGTATCTGACTCCAGCTGGATTGACAGGTCAATAAATGGAGGTCAAGTTTTAATTACCTAAAACAATGAAAACTCCGAGGTTAATAAACCCTTAAATATTGCCTGGGTACTTAAATGCTGTGACTGCTCATATTCTTTAAGATTTTAGTACTTAGAAGCTGTTATTGATAAACTGATTTTTTATATCTTTATCTTTATATTTATATGTATGTATACATACATAACTTTTAAAACAATATAGGATGAATATATATATTAATATATTGTTACTTTCAGTAAATGTAAATAGTCTTAACCTCCCCATTAAATGAAAAACATTTTTCAGATTGGCTAATAAGCAAAATCCTGCTCTCTGATGTGTATAAGAAACACAGCTGATGTTTTTCATTAAAGTTTTAATCCATGCTATGCCAAGCATAGACTATGGGCAGCACCAATAGAAGTCTGCAATTCCTGATCTATTTTGCAGCTTTCTGCACTGATATGGAAATCTTTGGTGACTCAAGGAGTCTGAATTTATTCATTTATTTTAAAAAATCACATTTCAATACTTTTTATAAGATTTACATATCAACTACTTCTGTGAGAATTTGAAGCCATAGATACATCATGTAAACTAATTTAATTTCATATCTGAAACAGGGCATTTCTCAAATTATTTTTAAACGATTATGTGTTTTTTTCTTCCAAAAGTCCATTAAGCCCAGTAGTCTAATTTATACATTACCTAGTTTTAGATTATTTGACTTGCATCGATTATATGCCAGTAAAATTATCAATGTAGAGTTTAATTTATTTCCTTACCTCTATGGGTGGTTCTTAATATGTGTTACAATTCGAGCTTCAAGAAATACTGCTTGTCACACTGCTAAATTTTCTCCATATTTATTTCTGAAAGACGACACACAAACCTGCTTCATTCACCATATAGCAATTTCTATCAATACATTTCCTCATGAAACCAAAAAGGAATTTTACACGTATATTTTTTAAATGTAAAATTCAGAAACAGTGTAGCCCTCCAGTTCTAAGATATTTTTAAAAGACAGGTTCACGGTAATTTAAGCGTAGTTCTGCTGCTTGTGTTTTCAAATCTCCAAATAATTCTCTCAAAAGCAAACCATAATGCTTCTGATCGTTGTTCCATTCTTCTGATATAGCCTCTCACCTCACAGCCTGAGAATCTCACAGTGAGAGTGAGAAAGTTACTATTCAATGAAGATGATTAGAGAAGCCCTGTGAATTCTTTAAGAGTGAAAAAGACAGCAAGCATTTGGTGGTGCTTAAAAGAACACTGCTGAGATGCAAGACAAGAATGGGGCACTGAAAATATTTCAAGATGCAGCCCCTTTCCTTTAGAATTAGTGTTTCCTTGTCATTCCAGAAAAGTGGTTATAGTCTATGCTAATACAACAAAATATTGTAATATCATATCTGTTTTTATAACCGTAAGGAACGATGGACATTTTTTCTATCTGACAATACCACGCCAAAATAACTAGTCTATTCAGTGAAAAACAAACAAGAAAACACCACTAGACACCTGACTGTGTAGGTTATCTACTTCCTATGTTTTCTCCAGCTCTCACGCTCTGCATCTTTTTCTTTCCCTCCTCCTCTTCTATTCTCACCTTTTTTTCCATCAATCCTCAACCAAACAAGGAAAAAGTATTGTCTCTACCTTCAAGGAGCATAGAATCTAGCAGAGAAAACATATAATCAATTGAAAGAAACTGCCATGAGTATTATGATAAGGTACAAGGTCAAAAAGAAACAAAATCTCATGTGAGCCCAGAGAGGAAGTTACCACCAATGGGGACTAGAGGGGAGAGCTAGACCCAGGCAAACAGGGAAACGATTCTAGGTGAAGACCCAGGGGCAGTAGGGAGTATAGGCATTCTCGGAATTGAAAGAAATTAATTATGTTTTCACTAAAGTGTAAATTAAGTTCTGCTCCCTCTTTACCCAAATTCATTTTGTTTTCTTCCTGGATGTTCACCAACACAGTATTTACCAGGGTTTTATCCTTACATTTAAGTGTGTTCATGTGACTCTTTCCCACTAATAGCATGTGAGCACAAATAATGAGTAACACTTTTGAGCCAGGGCCTACCCCCTCTTTCCCTTTGTCAGCTAAATACAAAAAATTATAAGTCCCTGGAGGAGGCAAAGCCACAAGATGGGAAGAACCACGGCTCCTGGGGTACTGTTAGAAGAGCCTGCCAACAGGAATTCCTCAGTGGACTATTAGCTAAACAAGAAATACACATCCATTGTGTTGAGCCATTACGCATTTGACCTACCTCCACTAACATAGGGGCTAAACAGCAGGGGGTCTGTGCAGGCCAGGTTAGAGTTTCATCTTTATCTTAAGCAACAATAGGGAACCACTGAGGGCTTTCAACTAGGAAGTGTCAAGATCACAAAACCAGTCATCTTTAATTAGCTCTATCTATAATGAAGGAGTCATTGTTTCTAATATTTTAGGCAATTTCCTTCAGATTCCTGCTCTTCTCACATGACAAATAATATATAGTGGGAATTACTCAAAGTTTTAGCAAATTCCAGTCTTACACAGATAATAATCATAAATATCTGGAGCTTAGGAGGACATAACATTTTATTTTTTCAAAATCCCTTATTGCACAGAAAAGGAAGGACAATAAAGATGAGGCACTTACCCCAAGGTCACCCCGGGGATGTTAAGAGCAGAGTGGAAGGTCAAGGACTGAGCCAAGTTCTCTTGATCTCACTCCAAGTCTCTTTCCACTATGCCTGCCTTTTAATTCCTTGAGCCCCATTGCTTACAACAGAACCAGTTACTCTGTGGAAATGAATCACAGGGATTAACCATTGAAAATTATAATTTTGGCAATATCATTTTGATTTTAAAGTTGGAATCATTTGTATGTAAATTTTAGAAACACAATGAATTGTTTCTTTTGCCTTTTTTAAACTGATATCTTATTGAACTTACAGGAAACATCTCCATCAGTTACAGAGAAATATTTTGAGTACTATTTCCACCTTTGTTTTACAATTTTATGTCTTTATAATCTGAAACTCCTTATGTATTTTTTCTGAATTCATTTTCTGGCCTTGAAGGCAATTACCACAGTGCCTAAGCCACTAGATAAGCTGCTAGTAGACCATCTATCTGATGAAGCTGAATTGACTGAGATTGGCATTTTGCTTGTGCTGTCAAATATTGAGAAATAAAGAGCCCTATGTTGAGTTGCTTTTTAATTTTCCATGGCTAACTAAAAGCCCATGGTGGCTAGTGGTGAAAAATAATATAAATATATCCACCAACAAATATGAGTATGAGAGAGTTGCATCCATAAAAATGAAGGAACATTAGAGTAACTGACAGACCAGGAAATAAGAAACTATGATATAGCACATAATGGCACATATTAAGAAAGTAGAACCCAGTATAGACATTTTTCTGTATTGATATTAATTTGTTTCAATGTAGATCTAAGGAATGGAAAATCATTTTAGTCCCTAATGGCAAACTGGAAATTAATGGAAATAATTTAAGTTAAAACTAGCCAATAAAACACATGCTTTTAGTTCTATATCGTGTAATCCCAGAAACACAAAAACATAATGAATAGAATAATCAAGTGGGGAGTGATGATATGATTATTTACTTGAATGACCACTATTTGAAGAGATAGGGATTTTTCTAATTATATCATATATATGTATACACATTAATATTTTATATATGTATAGATATATATCTATACATATATATATAATCAGTATTAGGTAGAAGAATACAATGATTTTCCTTCTACTAGGATTAAAATAAATGACATTATGCTACAAGGTATGGTTACTAATTACTTGCTTATTTCATAAGAAAAAAGATAATTTGCCAGAGCTCTTATCTGAAATTTCAGCACTTTTTGTTCAAGCTGTATGAATGTGCTCTTCATTTAACAACAATGAATAAAAGGTAGTTAACTAAAAAAAAAAAAAAAAAAAAGAAAGAAAGAAAGAAAGGAAGGAAGAAAGCAAGAAAAATTAAAGAAAAAGAAGAAGAAATACTTCAAGCGTATTATTTCATGGTGGCCCTGGAGAGCATTGGACAGAAAGTTCAGGATAATCTATAAAAAGCAGGGTGAAGGGAGGGAGGTGGTGAAAGGGGCCAAGGGGCTATGGGGCCATGTGAATCCATGTGGAAAAATGATCAGTGCTAGAGAAGGTTAAATTCTCAGTCCCTGAAGTCTTGCTGTTGTGGCTACAGCCCAAGAAAGTTAATGAAAGAAAGGAGCACTGACAACTCCTGCTGCTTCGACAGGAGCTTACCACCTCATTACTGGCCAGATTCTTACAACCAAAAGAAAAGAATACTCCTGCCAAGGAAAAGAGTAAGAGCTAGAGCGAGAGAGTCATCCAAGCAAGGCATTGCTGATATTGGGCGAAGATCAAAGTAATATCAAACAAAAGGAACTGGACAAGAAATAGCTGAGCCAAGAGCTATGACCACAGACTAGACAACTATCCAAACTCCAGGCAGGAGAGACGGAAAAGACAAGTTAAATCCCTTAGTCCTCCCTGCCGAACGGGAAAAAGTAAATGAAGTGACACCATCTGCTCACTTTCCCAGAAGAGAGAGTTTCAACTCCTCATGGTTAGCAATGCAAACATTTTCAAAAGCATTACTCTAATTACAAATGATTAGAAATGATTCCTAGAAGTAAGGACTTAACTTGCAGTGTGCCTGACTAATGAACGTTTTCGGCACAACCCACTGCACTTTGAGCTGACTTTGAAAGCACTGGCTGGAGATAGTTTCTGAGGTTTTAAAATGATCCTCTTAGAGAAAATAGGATGTTTTGCTTTCTTCTAAATTTCTCTAAGCATACAAATAAATGGCTCCCCCCACACACACTAAAGTGCAATAGGAAATCACAGAGTTCTTTCAGGAGCAGCAGCAGTTGTTATTATTTCAGTTGTTGGTATATGTGGGTGGTTTTGTGTTTGTGTACATACCAGACTGCTGGGGTGGGGGGAGGGTGAGAGGGAAGTACATATCAACAAAAATTAAATATTTAAACTTAAATTCATAGGAATACTATTCATGGAGCAATATTCCTTATTATAAATTTTAATTCCAGTATCATCTCTGTAAATTATTACTACACCCCATTAAAAGCCCATAGCAAGTGTCAGTGGTGAATTGGAGCAACTGGAACTCTCACACATTGCTGGTGGGTATAATTTTTGGTAGTTTGGTAGTTTGGTAGTACAGGCACACCTCAGAGATACTGCTGGTTCTGTGTCAGACTACTGCAAAAAAGTGAATATCCCAATAAAGCAAGGCAAATTGATTTTTTTTTTTTTTGGTTTTCCAGTGCATATGAAAGCTATATTTATACTCTACATAGTCTATTAAGTGTGAAATAGCATTATGTCTAAAAAATGTACATAACTTAATTTAAAAATACTGATAAAAAATGCTAGCTATCATCTGAGCTTTCAGGAAGCCATGATCTTTTGGCTGGTGTAGCTCCTTGCCTTGATGTTGATGGCTGCTGGCTGATCAGGGTGCTGGTTGCTTAAGATTGAGGTGGCGGTGGCTGTTGTCTTAAAATAAGACAACAATGAATTTTGCCCAACCGCTGACTCTTTTATAAACAATTTCTCTGTAGCATGTGATTATATTTGATAGCATTTTACCCATAGTAGATTTCTTTCAGTATCAAAATCAATCCTCTCAAACCTTGCTACTGCACTGTCAACTAAGTTTTTGTAACGTACTCAATCCTTTGTATTAATTTCCTCAATCTTCATAGCATCTTCACCAGGGGTGGTTTCTATCTCAAGAAGCCACTCTCTTTGTCCATCCATAAAAAGCAATTCCTCTTCTGTTGAAGTTTCATTGTGAGAGGGCAGCAATTTAGTCCCATCTTCAGGCTCCACTTTGCATTCTAGTTCTTTTGCTATTTACACCACATCTGCAGTTAACTTCCCCCATTAAAGTCTTGAGCCACTCAAAGTCATCCATGAGGTTTGGAACCAACTTCTTCCAAACGCCTGTCAATATTTATATTTTGACCTCTTCCTATGAATTAAAAATGGTTTTAATGTCATCTAGAATGGTGAATCCTTTCCAGAAAGTTTTCAGTTTACTTTGCCAGATCCATCAGAGGAATCACTCTCTATCTTACAAAATGTATTTCTTTAATACTAAAACTTGAAGGCAGGAATTATTCTATGATTCCTGGTCTGTGCAATGGATGTTGTGTTAGCATGTATGAAAACAACATTCATCTCATTGTACGTCTCCAACAGAGCTCTTGGTGATCAGGTCCAGTGTCAATGAGCAGTAATATTTTGAAAGAAATCTTTTACTTTTTTCTGGACAGTAGATCTCTTGCACATAAATCATGTTGTAAATAAATGTGCTGTCATTCAGGCTTTGTTTTTCCATTTATAGAGAACAATTATAGTAGATTTGACTTAATTCTTAATTAAGGGCCCTAAGATTTTTGGAATTGTAAGTGAGCGTTGGCTTCAACTTAAGATCATTAGCTGCCTTAGCCCCTAACAAGAAAGTCAGCCTATCCTTTGAAATTTTGATGCCAGCCACTGACTTTTCCTCTCTAGCTCTAAAAGTCCTAGATAGTATCTTCTTCCAGTAGAAGGCTGTTTCACCTACATTGAAAAACTGTTGTTCAATGTAGTCACCTTGGCAGATGTTCAAGCACAGACAATTCCTGAATATCTACATTATGAACATTACAGATTATCCATGTTTTCTTTTTCTTCAACCACCTAGAAGATGACTCACACTTTTAAAACTGAAAACTAAATCTTTTCTTCTGTAAACTATCTGTTACCATCTGCTCTCCTATCTGTAAGTTCCACAAAGGCAAAGATATGTATGTTTGCTCAATATTATTTTTTCAGAACTAGGTATTACCTGAACATAGCAGAAGGTCAATGGATATTTGTTGCACATAAATAAATAAATAAATAAATAAATGCAGACAAAACTGATTTTAAATAACTCAAAAGAGTCCCAGATAAGAGAAACTTCAAGAGTACCTAATCTGCTAAGTAAGTTGTAATGTACACAGTCAAGGGCAGGAAAGGGGGCATTTCAGGGTTGTGAAAGCTCTTGTTTATTCATCTGAAACCACATATCAGATTCAATTAAGAAAACTTAAGATGTGAATATACAATGACTATTTTACGATAATAGAGTTAGATGAAATTTTTTTGGTATTTTCAAACAATCTACAGTAAAGTTTATTATTTTATAATCATAAAAGTGTGAAAATAAGGAAATCCAAACACTTACTTTAATAAATATTTAATTATTGCCTAGTATATGTGAAGCATTGCTCTAGTTCCTACATGTAAATATATTAAACAAATGAAAAAGACCCATACCATTCAGAGGTCAGAGTTATGGAGAAGATGGACATGAAAATAAATCATTATGATCAGCATATGAGGGTTGCAGTAGGTGTATTTGTTCAGCATTTGAGAGAAAGCATTGAAATATATATATGTGTACCAGGGAAGAGAGACCTGAGAAGTTTCACAGAGTAGAAAACCTGTAGATTGTTTTCTTCATGGTAAGATTTAAAGGAATTACTAAATGAAGCACATTATGTTCGATAATGATGGTGTTTAAACCACTCCATTAATTTTTTTAGTAAAATTGTTACAGTTTGAGAAAACAACCTGATAAATAACCTAACCATTTACAATTTAAAGAAACAAACACAGTCATGAAGGAAGCAAAAGAATCGGTAATGGAAAGTGTTTCCAAATGAAGAAGGAAAGGAGTTTCTTTTTGTCCAGGAAACATCAACATCAGATGAAAATGAATGAGTTTTTATAAGTCAGTAGCTGCAAAATTTTGTCATTTAGGAAGGTGATAAAAGTAATTTTTCCTTAGTTATCAATCCTGTGATAGAACAATCTGATAATTCCATAAACTTGGAAGCACTATGTGAAACTAAAATGTAAATGTCGCATTTGTTCATTTAAAAAAAGAGCAAAAACAAAAGCTAAAAAGCAAAAAGAAGCAGAAAGAGCCCTGGAAAATAAAAACCATTGTGTTACCATTAATTTGCCCTGCTTTTATAGATGCATGTTTTTGAAAATCCTGCAATAGTAGATTAGTAAAGACAAATATTTTTTCTTCCTGTTCAGAAGCTGTGAAGTCACTGGGAGCTTCACACGAACACACTCACACACACACACAGGCACACTACACAAAAGGAGACTAAGTGAGAAGAATAGAAAACATCAAATGTTTGAAGCCTACGCTATAGTCATATCAATGTCCACATGAAATACAAACATTTTAAAAATATGCAGTCTGGGGGGGGGGCATTTTTGAACATTTAACTGGTTAATGAATTAGGTGACTTTTGATTTCAGGTAGTGCCTTCTCATCATTTGAGGTGCTTAAATAGGAAAACTTTTGTTTTAAGGGTGATTTTTATGTAAGTCATTTTCTGAGCTTTGCAGAAGTTCCAAACAGTGAAACAAATGCATTAGAATGGTATCTTCACTACTCATCTGATTAAAAAATAATGTTTAATATCATTTATTATTAAAAAATAAAAGCATGGTGATCCAATATAAAAGTGTCATCTAGTAATTTTGCCCAAAGAATCAATTGTTGAAATGTGTCAGGTCTTATTTCTCAGAACATCTTGAAGGATAAAAGTTAATAAGCCATGAGTTGGAAGCTTGATTTTTATAAGCCTAAGACTTTGGAGATTAAAGTGTCTTTAATGATAGTGAGTGTTTTGGAAGGCATACGTTCTCTAAATTTATTTGAAAGTTATTGGACATTTTTTTTTTTTTACCATCTGGGTCATCAAGACATCTGAAATAATAAAGAACAACTCATAAAAGTCATTTTGCACAAAATAACTTGTATTTGGAGTGATGTTCATCATAACAAGCTTACTTCAGGACTAGCCCTTGATCTCCAGGTGGCTTCTAAGTATAATGGTATATTCTTCCCATTCAGTTTGCCCTCAACTGGGACTGACAATGGTAACTTTCTAGGTATTAATGCAGTGTAGGAGATGGATTTGGGACAGAGTATGTAGTCTGAAGATGCAGTATATCTTACCTAAAACTTGAAAACAGATATATTTTTACATCTCATCCAGATGAGAGGTATATATATATGTATAGTTAGTTAATTAGTTAGTTAGTTAAATTAGAGGAATTTTTTTTCATGATAAAAAATGTAGTTAGAATCAGGGATAGGGTGAAGAGCTTTTAAGGGTGATGAACTGCATAATTATATACACATTGTATATAACTTAAAATAGAAGAAAACAGTGTGAATAATATAAAAAAATAACATTCTCTATCCATCGTGAGGGTAAAGAGAGTATAATATGAAGATTTGAGGCCATTCTTCCAGATTCGAGTATAAATTAATCTGGCCTATCAGATATACTACCAAAATGATTTTTATTGAAACCTTATGTGATTTTCAGATGAACCAGATTCCTCCATTCTCCTGCTGATAATAGATTTTCCAAGATGCACTTAATGATATGAAACCTGTGGAAGAATGCTTATGGCATCCTGCCACAAAGGGGAAAAAAATCTACCATGAACTCTTACTTTAGTTGTTTATCAGGAGAGGACCACTAGATTTCTACTCTTCAAAATTCCATGAAGAACAGGTGCTTGTTATCTAATATGATATTTCCCTAGTTCCCTCTCTCACCCCCTTAAAAGCATGTACCAGAGGCCTGGATAGAATTATATGGCCAAAATGCATCTTAGAAAATCAAGGTTTCAAGTAAGTTAGGTTTGGAAAATATCTGCCACATCTTTTCAGAGTGGATTGAAAAATCAGCATTCAACAAGACTGAAAATGGAAGATTTAAGAGCAAAGCATTAAGACCTGTGCTAGAACTGTAATTTCTTTAAAAGACAAAATGAATTAGCTGTTGCATCCCAGATGGATGAACATAAGGCAAACTAATCTCTAGCCAGTGAGCAAATCTTGAGGGAAGGCTCTCTCCCACCCTGTCCTATGCCTCAAGAGAACCCTCTGTCCAGCTCTATACTCAGCAGGGCCTCACCTGCCCTCTACCTTTCTCCTTCTCTAGGTTCCATCAGTTCTAAGGGGACTACAAAAAGCCATTATAAGGTATGGTCATTTATTAGCTAAGATGAATTTTTAGTTCCTTTAAAGTAAGTTTTAACATATGTACATAATTTTAAACATTATGTGTTGTGGATTTTTTAAATATCAGCTACAGAGTAAGCTTTATTAGTTCTGAATTAGAATAGTAATGATGATCATAACTATAGCCATAATCATAATATATAGCTTCTTACTGTAATTCCTCTGATGTAACCTCTTCATACTAACCTCAGGTTCCATTTATAATGAACCTATTTTGTGTCAGATGTGAGAGTAGAGAGAATAGGAGAATGTAAGCTGTAGTCTCATAGAGTTTATATACTAGAGGAAGAGACAGAAAACATAACTAAATGGATAAAGAAAGATCTGGTGACACAAGCTATAAAGGCAATATAACTGGGTGATGTCTTTTAGCACAGAGAGCAATTGGGTTGACAAGGAATGGTTCCTACTTTAGTATGGATTTTTTAGATTTCTCTGGGATGCAGAAATGAGGTGATTTCTGAACGATGATGGGGAAGCAGTCTTGGGCTGATCTGGCTAAGATGGGGCCCAGCGAAAGGAAGATCGTGAAGAAACACTAGATGGTTTATGTTTAATGTGTCCTAGGGGTAGACAGGTGGCCACTAAGGGCAGAGAGCACAGGAGAACCTGGTATGAGATTAAATCAAAGAGATAGGAAGGTCACAGCAAGATTATGCAGAGCTTTTAGGTCTGAAATTAAAAATGAGCTAAAGTTACATACTGAAGGATTGTACGTTCATGTATGACAAGATCTAACTTTTCTCCCTGAATGCATGTGCAGAATGGATTGCAAAGGGAGCCCAGCTTGGAGGTGAGGGCAATTTGGAGGCTAGGTGTTGAGTATTGGAAACTTGTACTGAGTTGAGGGCAGTAGTGGAAATGGATGCAATGCCTCCTAGACAAAGAGCCAATAAGACTTAATGACCAATTGGATATAGGAGCTGAAGTGCCTCAAGTCTTTAGAGATCTTTATGTAATAACTATTACACAGATAGATGTTTATGTGCTCAATCTTTTATGTACATGCTTTCTGTATTTCTCTACTTAACCCTGGGCAAAAGGTAGAATTAATTTGCTCTTGCAATTAATAAAACAAAGGAAAATGTGAATATTTTAATAACATGAAAATCTTTTCAAGTTGTGGCTAGAAATTGTGTTTTGGTGTCTGGGCATCACCTCTGGGAAAACAAGAGGATATGATTAGCAAAACAGAGAGCAGGATTTTTAGGTAGAGGGATCAAAAATCTTCCATTTTTAAGATATATAGTGGTAGGGTAAAAAAGTTAGAGAATAAAAGAATTATTTATTCCTAATAAGCACATTTAATCAAATCAATACCAAGAAGTAATCAATAAAAAGAGTACAAGCAAGGTGAACAGCAAAGGATAACTAGCAACAATAAGAGAGAGCACCCTGGGAATTTCAGTGATCTAGGATAAACGCAAAACACTGAAGGAACATTTTTCTGTAAGAACATAGTTTTTTTTTTTTCAGGATCTTTCAAATAATGGCGTATATACAAAGAAGGAGGAAAGGGATAGCAATTTAAGTGTAAACTGGACACAGGGCCCTGGGGGTGGGTAATGTGGGGAAGAAAGAATCAGGGAAAGAAAATCTCCCTCACAGATTCAATCCATTTCTTCACTTGGGAATTAAAGGGGGAAATACTTAGAAAACTGGTATGAATCTCTCTTGGGTCTTTGTGATTAATACTTCAGTAAGATGACTACTCTACTAGGTTTAACCTCTTTCTCCTTAACTTTAAAAACTACTAGAAGATATTTGTTGCGGAATTTTAATTAAAACTTCAATAGATCCAGGGTGTCTGGATTGTTCAGTTGGTTAAGCCTCTGGCTCTGGATTTTAGCTCAGGTCATGATCTCAAGGCCAGGAGATCCAGCCCTGAGGCCTGCTCCTTGTGGAGCCTGGAGCCTTCTTAAAATTCTCTCTCTCTCCCGCTGCCCTCCCCCACCACATGGTCATACATGCTCCCTCTTTCTAAACAAACAAACAAAAATAAAACAAACAAAAAGCTTCCATAGATCCTAGGACATCTTGCCACTTTTTGTCAAATGTTGATTGTAGGATGACGATATTAAAAAAGGGATGAGAGATGGATATAAAACAGCAAAGAAGTGCACAGGAGCTACATTTTTTTTAAAAAAAATTATGTTTTTAATTAAATGGTTTATAAATTTTTATTAATTCTTGTAATAGTATAAAATATTAAGGAGTATTGATTTTAGAGATAAATTTTTATACAACTAATCTTAGTATCTATCGACTTTTTTAATTTGAGTAAACACAATTTCTCTAAACAACATAGAAGAGAAAAACCACTCCACCCCTCTGTAACACACACAGAGGATAGTTCTAGGTGGCATTGTTAAATTTAACATAGAATGAGCCATATAAAAACTTTTAATTTGTGCTTATGTAAGCTTAAAATTTAAACATTATTCCTTAGATGGAGATATTGGTGTTTTTTTAATATGTGACCTTCCATATCTATTTATAATTTCAAGGCAAGTATTTTAGCAAGAAGATTAAATTGAAACAAAACTATTTATAAAAATCATACAAAGGATTCAGGGCTCATGTTCCAATATAAACTATAAACAGTTTTGTCATTACAAAGTCTACTTTACTGAATTTCAACTGTTATTCTCCATCTTTTACTAGCTAAATAAATGAAAGACATATTTAGTAATGTCTGTAGCAATCATATTCTCATGATTTCAAGAAACCAAGTACAATAATACATAACATGTCAAAGTAATAGAGTAATAAAAAATTGGTAGAAAAACATATCTATTCTGGGAACGTTGAATAAGAAGACAAGAGACTCTTGTGTGCATTTTTATGGAAAGGTACAAGGTGAATAAACTGCCTTTAGGTGCCCTGGATTAAAATCAAGAGAACAAATCATCTACATACAAGAGACAAAAACAAGTATGCAGCCTAAAATAAATTTAAATCCCATTATAAAAAAGGCTTCATTTTCTCTGTCTATTGCTATTTATTATACACCCTTTCCTTATACACTCTTTTTTACACACTTTGTACGTACTAACTTTGAGGTGAGAGAAAAATTATGGGACTAGTTAGCTATGACAAGATAGTAAGGAATTTGGAAAGTTTTAATTTGAAGAGAGAAATAGCAAGGAAAAGTGTTTTGAGAATAAGTGGTCATCTTGCAAACTCGTTTTAGAGATACTAGGTACTCATCAGTAGAGTTTTGGCTACCATTAGAACTATTATCAGTGACAGTAAAGCTTATTGGGATTTCTCTAAAGGAACACAGTTGAGATTTGTTCCTAGCAAAATGCAGTATGCTCTTTGAAAGGTAGGGGTCCTTCCAAAGGGGATTATTTCTTGCCAAAAGGCTCATTTGTCTGAGCTTTCCCTCCTCCCAGGCTCCTCAGCAACTTCCCCCTTCGTTTGGCACCATGCAGTATCATCATGTGACTTTTTGGACTGCCTGACTGAGTTCATTGAACATAAAGCCTTGGCAGTGGCAATTATCCTGGCAGTGGTAGAAGCCAGGAAACATATACCAGTAAATGGATCTCATTTTAATCACTGTACATAGGGTTTACTTGATTTATCCCATATCATACCAAGTTCCAATGTGGCAGCAATGCTCTGTCCTCGGTTGCCATGTTCAACAAAACCACTCGGGTTATACTGCCAATAAACAGTTTTCTATGAATATCCTTCTAAAATTTTTTCTGTCATTTTTGTTCATTTCTAAAGTTCAAAGATGAGATTAGACAGGTTCAACTTTGTTTATTTTCAGAAACTATAAAATAATATAAGTGTTTATGTTTGAATGATAAGTTACTCTTCAACAGAGTTTTAAAATAGAGGTTAAAAAAATCATTATTCTGAAATAGATTAGTAGAATTTTTTGCTCCTTTTCCTGTAGTCTAAAGTTTTTATTCCTCCATTAATCTTGCTTTAATCATAGGACTGCATATTCTTTCTTTAATTGAGTTAATATAGTTTAAAGTGCTTCAAATTGTGCTAAGAACATAATATACACTTGAGAACTGTTAGCTTTTGCTATTATTTTAACTACTCATTGTTAGTTTACATATTTAATATTTGTCTCACACTTAGACTCTGATCTATTTGCAGTCACTTGCCCTGTTGATTTGTATTCCCAGTGCCTGACAAATATGTTATGCTCAATCATGTTTGTCACCCTATAGCAAATCATCATCATCATCATGATAAACACTGCACTATTATTGCTATGCGACTGAGATCACACTTACTAAGGTAGAAGAGAAATAGGAGGAACAAAGACAAAAAATGGCTTAAGAACCCTACACCTTTGCAGACTGATCAGAGAAAGAGCAGTAAACAAATAATTGCATATTATGTTGTGGGTCCTAATTAAATGTCTTTAACTAATTTTCAATTTATTCTGGAAGTAGCCATAACAAATTTCACAGGCTCTGAATACTTTTTAGAAGCATAGCGACCAGAAAATTAATCTTTATTAAAAATCTACTCTATTAAAAAAAACTACTCTATGCCTGATACTATAATCAATGATTTATAATGTTCATCCCTATACTATGTCAGATAGAAGTTACTATTCCTTTTTAAACATTGGAAAATTGTTGCTAGGATCTTTTATTATGTTCTTTGGTGTTTGAGTTAGTAAATGCCTGAGCAAAGATTCAAACAAGGAAGGTCATATTAACACTTAACATACTGTGGTGGCTAGGCTACAGTCCACAGTCATTCAATAAAACATTAATCTATGTGTTGCTATGAAGGTATTTTGTAAATATCATGAAAGATGATAGGCACTTAACGTTAAAACTATTCTAAGTAATATGGATGGGCTCAATTAAGTTAGCTGAGAGGTCTTCAAATCAGAGCTGATGCTACTGTGAAGAAGAAATTCCACATGTGGAAGATGCTTCTAGTTGTGCCCAAGTTCCAGCTAGGTTTTCCTGATGGCCTACTCTGTAGTTTCAGACTTGTTTATCTAGCCCCCATAACCACATAAGCCAAGTCCTTATAATAAATCTGATATATACCTCCCCTTGGATCTACTTTTCTGGTTGAACCCTGGTTGCCTGGAAGTGTGACACTGCTGTAACAAATACCTAAATATGTGAAAGTGGGCAATAGGAAAAAGCTAGAATTTTGAGGAACATATTTTTTTAAGTAGATTGCCTTGAACATACTATTAGTAGAAATATGTGTGTTAATAACTCTACTATTAATGATTCTGAAGGAAAGGAGGACCATAAAAGAAAAAATCTAAATTACATTAGAAAATGGCTAAATTCTGATGAGCAAACTCTTAGTAGATGTATGAATGTTAAAGGCACTGTTGGTGAGAGTGCAAGAGGAAATTAGAAATATAACATTAGAAACTAAAGAAAGGGGAAAGTCTTGCTATGTAGTAGCAGAGACCTTTGCACAATTCTATTCTGAAGTTATGTGGATGGGAGAATTTGACATTTAGTTGAGGAAATCTCTAAGCAAAGTGTGGAAATTGTGGCCTTGTTTCTTCTTGCTGCTTATGGTAAGATGCAAAAAGAAAGGAAAAAATTTAGAAAGAACTGTTAAATACAGAGAAACTAAGACTTGGCGATTTGGGGAAATATCAACTTATCCCCAAATGCAGAAGACCCTGTAATTAAGAGATTCCCCATAAGAAAGCAAGCTCTAATGAAAAAATGAAGAGTCTAGCTATACAAACTTCAGCTAATACCTCAGGAAGAGTTTAAAAAGTCAGATTATTTAATAATGTGAATGTTCTTTGAAGAGAGCACATGATGTTTGTGACTCATATATTCCCTCAGTCAGTGGGGTGGGGATAAAATTATCTAAGAAAGATCTATGGAGGAGATTCTCATGTACTGGGGTGAATCTCCAGGACATATACAGGAAACTCATAAAGTTATTGAGAATGTTATTCCAGGAGAAATTCTGCTAGTTCGAAACATATGTTGTCATTCATAAAAAAGTAAAGATGACTCACAAGGTGGAGCCTCAAGGCAAAAGGATGGAACCTTAAGCTCAGATTACAGAGCCCAGGGTCCAGAAGATGGAACCACTATTCCCAGAGCTTGAAAAGTTGTGTTTTCCTGGCTAAGTTTTGATCCTGGTTGGGATTAATGACTGTTTTTTTCCTTACATTTTCTCCCATTATGAGAAGGAATGTCTATAACTGTTATCTTATTCCAGTCCCACTATTGCATTTTGGGAGCAGATAACTTGTTTTTTAGTTTCACAGATCCACAAATGGAGAGGATTTTTATACCAGGGTGCATTATACTTAATGTAATTTAAATAATTTCAATGATATTAGTTTTGGGACTTTCATGCTGATGAGATTTTGGACTTTGAGTTGATGCTCTAATGGGTTGAGATATTATGGACCTTCCAAGGAATAGGATGAATATATTTTGTATGTAGGATGGATTTGAATCTTTAGGGTACAAAAGGTAAGCTGTGATAGGCAAAATAATAGCTCTCCAAATATGTCCACATCTTCATCTGTGGAAGATATGAATATGGTATCATACATAGCAAAGTGGACATTGCAGATCTAATTAAATGAAGGACCTGCTGATGAATAGATTATTTTAGATTATCTGGGTGGGCCCATTATAATCACATGGGTCCTTAAAAGTAGAAAAGATAGGGAGAACAGAGTCACAGAGAGATGTGACTATGGAGGAGGGTAGAATGATGCCATGTGAGTGATATGAGAAGGATTCAACTCACCTTTGCTACTGTGAAGATAGTAGGAAAGGGTCTTTAAGCTTTGAAGATAGAGAAAAGAGTCTTTAAGTTAAGGAATGCAAGCAACCTCCAGACCTTGAAAAAGGTGAAGAAACAGAGCCTAACCAGAGAGTACAGGAAAGAATGTTATTCTGCTTAAACATCTGTATTTTATCCTGTTGAGACAGTCTTAGACTTCTGACCTATAGAACTCTAAGATAATAAACTCGTGCTGTTTCAGTGTGGTGAGAGTCTGTATTGATCTGTGGTTCTTGGTTAATGGTTTGGTTTGAGAGAATATTCAGGTACTTGAGAAGGAACACAATTCACAATTTGGTAACCTCTGGAGAGAGGTATGTGAATAGATTCTTAGAATAAGCAAGGAATATGAAGATATTTATGTCCCATGTGAATGCTCACCAAAGGGTAACCTCAACAAAGGAGGATTTTATTAAACAATTGCTAAGGATGGCTCTGAAATGAGTCTGTTTCTCCAGCCATTCCTCTTATTGTCCAGTGTGTTTGTGAACAAGTGGCCAGGGTTGCAGGGATGGAGATTATGCATGGGCTCAGCAGCATAAACTTCACTCACAAGTGTTGACCAGGCTACAGTCACTATCGGGTGCTCAATCAGCCAGAATCAGAGACAAACACTGAGTCTCCAGTGTGACACCAGTTTCCCAGGTGATCAGCCAGCTGGTGACAGGTCGATTACATTGGGCCATATCTATCATGGAAGAGGCAACACTTTGTTCTTATTATAATAGACACTAACATGGCACCTGGGTGGCTCAGTGGGTTAAGCCTCTGCCTTCAGCTCAGGTTATGATCTCAGGGTCCTGGGATCAAGCCCCACATTGGGCTCTCTGCTCAGTGGGTAGCCTGCTTTTCCCCCCTCTCTCTGCCTGCCTCTCTGCCCTACTTGTGGTCTCTCTTTCTCTCTCTCTCTTTCTGTCCAATAAATTAAAAAAAAATAGACACTAACTATTGATTTACCTTCTGTAAACGCAATGCTCCTGCTAAAAGTACCATTCATGGACTTACAGAATACCTTATTCATATCACTGCACATATCTTTGCTCTGATTAAGGAATTCACTTCACAGCAAATAAAGTACATCAACAGGCTTTTCCTCATGGAATTCACTAGCCTTACCATGCTCCTCATCATCCTAAAGCAGCTGGCTCACCAGAATAATGGAATGGCTTTTTGAAGACTCACTTACGGTGCCAGCTCGGTAGTAATACCTTGAAGTCTTGGAAAACTGCACCTGCTTTTAATTAGCATCCACTATATGAAGCTCTTTCTCCCATTGGCAGGACTCACATATTCAGGATCAGGAATAGAAGGGCACCTCTTACTATTTCCCATACTGATCCACTAGCAAAAATATTGCTTCCTGTCCCCATGACTATGCTTTGTCTCAATTCCCAAGGGAAAATTGCTTCTACCAGAAGATTTAACAATGATTTTATTGAACTGAATATTGAGACTGTCAGAGAGCCAATTTGCATTGGCTCACACCTATGAATTGACAGGCAAAGAAGCAGTTACTGTGCTGGCTAGGGTGTAGTGCAAACTGTTTTGGTACTACAAAGTGGAGTTAAGCAAGCATATGTATGGAATATGGAGATCTCTTATGGTGTCTTTAAGCATCACCATATCCTGTGATTAAAGTTAATAGAAAACTATGATGACCACCTTAGGAAGGACCACTAATGGCTTAAACCCTTCAGGAATGAAAATTTTAAGTAATAGCACCAAGTGAAAACTGTGACCTCCAGTAGGCAAAAGAAATATGGAATGGATAATGGAAGAAGGTAATTATAAATACTACCTGTGACCAACTGGTCACTATAGAAACAAAAATTATAATTATTAGGAATATTTCTTCCTTATTTTATTATGAATAGTGAGATATATATTAATATACCAAGCTTTTTTTCTTTCTTCCCTCTAGTATACTTTTATCATCTAAAATAAAATGCATTAACAACAATTAACTATCTTATAGTATTTAAACTGCAGGATATTAAGGGAAGAGAGTAAACATCACCCAAGAACTTTTCATTCTCTTCTAAGGAAAGGATTAGTTTGGTTTTGGTTGAACCCAAGATAGTTGTATTATGGTCAGTAAAAATATCATGTTGTTGTTGCTTTTATTTGGAGATTAAATAAGATTTAAGATGTGTTCCAAAGAGATAGATGCTTTGGCAAGGGGTGGACCGTGATGGTCTTTTTCAAGTGTCCATTTGGCTAGTCTGCTGTCCCTCATTATTCGTAAATACTAATCTCAATATTGCAATGAAGGTATGTTACAAATGCGTGTAAAGTCCATAATCAGTCAAGACTGGACATTCGGGAAGGATTAAGTAAAGTTGCAAAGCTGGGTATTTTCTGTAAATGGAGAAATTACATGGGATTTTTGAAATGCAATTTAAAGGAAGTGCTGAAAGGCAAGCTGAGGTGCCTTGAGTGATTTCTTTCAACCCTGAGTTAGTACTTCATGAGTAAATGTTTTTGAATGAGTAAATTCTTTTGAATAAGGGAAATAGAGAATGGCTAATGTATGTCATAAGGTATAATGATTGGTGTGATAAAAAAAAATCAGTTGAGGTCAGAGAAAGAAGAGTGACATGGATAAATCAGAAGGAGTAGTTTGGGATTTCAGGATAGTAGATGCATGGAATTAAAAGCAAGATTTTGCTTGGAACTGATGCTGATATAGAGAATGAAGAATAAATACTAAAGGATAGAATCCTGAGGAATAAGTAATGGAAAGCATTGGGCTGGCTGGATTAAAACCTGTGTATAGGAACACCAGGGTGGCTCAGTCAGTTAAGCATCTGACGTTTGATTTCTGCTCAGGTCACGATCTCAGGGTCGTGAGATTGAGGCCCACAGTTGGCTCCATGCTGAGCATGGAGTCTGCTTTAGTCTCTTTCTCCCTCTCCCTCTGCCCTACCAACCTCACCCCCTGCTCACACTCACTTGTGCTCGTTCTCTCTCTCTCTCAAAAACAGAACAAAAGAAAAACCCAAACACCTGTGTATAGAATAGTAGTACCGGCAATGTGGAGATTAAAGAAAATGGCATTTAAATGGTAGCTATAACCAGTAGCTCTACAAAGAGCAATGAACTATAGTTACCATAAAGAAACCTGTATCTTAACATTTTGTTGCTGCAAGCAAACAATAACTACAACAACAACAAAACAGCAAAAACTACTCTCATCCTGTTATTTTAAAAATAAGGGAAGACTCCCAAAGTGGAAGCCATTGTTAGTGTCAGAGAGCCAGTTCAAAACAGCAAAACTAATAGAATTTGTGTTTGTTTCTTTTCTGTTTATCTCAGTGCCAAGGTAATTCCCCACATTCCTAATTTGAGAGATAACATGTTGTGTAGTTGTTAATAAACAGGGAGTGTAGTTGGCTCCCAACCATGAAAACCTGGCTTTAAATCCTGAATCTGATACTAGTAAGTGGTGTGACATTAGTCAAATGGTAACTTGGGCTTCCCCATCTCTAAATTAAGGGTGACAACAACTTTGTCCATCTCACAGGAATGTTGTAGAGTATAAATGAGTGTGTTTATTTAAAATAGTTAGACTAGTGCCAGACATATGGAAAGATCTAAGTAGATGTTAGCTATTATTATTATATAAACTGTACTATAAAATTATCATGGATAAATTTTGGATTTTTAAGTCACAGAAGTTATGTATGAAGCATCTAGTGATGAGTTTAAGGACTCTCTTAACCTCTGCAGAGCTAATATGAAAGTAGATAAACAAGAAGGGGTAGAAAAGGGCAGCATAAAATCTTTCTTCATTACACTGAATTAAAGATTATGGTAGAGTATCCATTTAGAAAGCAAAATACAACAGGTGGTTTTTTAGAAAAACAATAATGAGCTCCTATTTAAAAAGCTACCAAACAAAAGGATTTGGTCAGCAGAAGTAGAAGCTAAAGTCACTTAAAGTTTCATCTTCAGTGACAGTTTGAGAAAAAATACAAAATACATCTTAGGTGTTCTTTCTATGATGGGGATGGTTATGAGGGAATTCCCAAGCAGAAACTCAGGTTAAGTGGTCAGAAAGGGAGAGGAGCAAAACAGCTCTATCTCTTGGGGTAGCTGGAGGAATACTTAATAAGCCCTTGAGCTGCTGATGGATTGAAAGAATCACAGCAGGAGAACAGTTTCGACCTCACAAAGTAGAAAGAAGCAGGGACTGGGAGCCATAGCATAATATTCAACTACTCAAATGAAGAGTCATTAGGCTTAAATAGACCAATAAGGGCTCATGGAACCAAGATGAAACCTCTCAGTGGCATTGCTGACTTTTTGAGAGCAACTCAGAGTTAAATGTACTTAAAATGCTAAGCTCTGTGACAGAATCTTTCTCTGGATACAATTCCGTGAAAATGGCTGTTTGAATGGGTGGAGCAACTGGCTAACCCTAACTGAACAAGACTCCATATGTTTTTGGTGTAGGAACTGCATCAGTGAATCGCAAAATGAGGTTAAGGAATTAACCGTTTATAGTGCTGGGTACTAAGAATTTTTGTATCTGGCTACATAACATATTTCCTTTCCACAGGAGGTAGTTATGACAAATTAGAAGTCTGAAAATTTTCTGATGGTGTAAAGGCCCAGCTGTCACTGGGGAGATAGTGATCAGATTTCATAGCTGCGTGGTCCCGTGGCGCCACGGAGAGCTCCATATGGTCACCCAAATGTTCCAGCTAAATCCACTGAAAATTTCCAGTCTGACTTTTACTTGTAAAGAATAAAACTCTTCTTGTATGAATTTATCACTATGTGCCTACCAAGAAAAAAACTCTTGTTAACTGGTTACATTTTAAAAAATGGGAAAAAATAATCCTTTTAAGAACAACTTTGTACAGCTGTTATGCCGTCCTCATGATAAACGGATAATGACGCACTCCTGGGAATGCCACAGAATTTATGTCAATTGTAACATAACCTCAGAAAGGTGCACTTTTTAATGGATGTATAGTGAATAATTAAAATCTGTGGAAATACCTACTTCTGTGATAAAAAACAATTTTATAAACCACGGTTCTCTCATTCTCGCAGAAAATCACCTCTGCTAAATTGCTAATGTAATTACTAAGTGCTGGGACACTTGTATGCATGTCAAAGATGTCAGCTTAAGTCTTACCCAATAACAAATGACAAATGCATAATTTATTGAGTCTTAAATGGCTATGTCTTTGGATATATTCCATATAAGTAATTCGCTTAGAAATACATCTGGCTCATGAAGGTAACAACTGTTTTAAAGAGGGCTAGCTCTATGTTTTAAAGTTAAAGGAAAGTACAGTAATCTTATTTGTTATATTTCTATACTGAATCAAGACAAGTTTTAAGGTATGGAATTCTATTTTGGGTGTGATGGTATAAATAATATAATAAAAATCTTTACTAAAATTTTTAAATATTAAATATACAATCAATGAGTCAAAGATTACCATAAGGAATTGTTTCATTTTTACCAAACACATCTAATATACCAAATTTTTATGGTATGCATCAGATTCTACTAGGCTAAATATTTGTTGTTAATGAAATGTAAATGCAAGTATTTGACATATGTTATTAAATATACAAAATTGGAAATATTAATAAGGGTACTTCAAATATTTAATATTTTAATTAAAATTATTTTGCTATTAATTCCTAATCATATATAACCTGCATGGCTATTAGAATTTCTTGTGGTGGTTCTAAGTTCATACAAACATATGAAAATATTATATTTCATTAATGATTTTATGCTTTATGTTTCTTTGATAGAAGCAAACTTTGTTATTTAAAATACACTTCAAATTTTATTCTGTTGGTGTACAAAGAAAGGCATTGTGGAGAATATATATTTTTAAAACCCTGTCACAAGCAGCCAGGCACCTTTAACTTTACATTTCACCTTGCAGCACACACAAAATGTTTAATTATTTGAGGATTAATGGAGGTAGTTTATAATTAAGCTGAAGTATGAACTGATGTCATCATCTCAGTATGATGATATACATTTTTATGCCAAAGCACCTGTTGTTTTGGAAGGAAGCAGCTGATATCATTATCTGCGCAGCCAGATAGCCCTGTTTCCTGCTGCTTAAAAAATTATCCTAAGGGTTACCTAAGTTGGAGTAATTCAGCATTTACGTTTTCATACCCAGAAGAGGACAGAATGGAGAAAATGACTCCTCCCGCTCTCAAAGGGAAAGTGAAAGGCACCCTGGGAAAGAGGAAGAAGAGGGAGGAGAAGAAGAGAGCTTGAGCTAATGCGGCCAAAGAAGACTGCCACTCATCCCTGAGATGGACTTCTTCTTTTTTTTCTTCTTTTAATTTTTTATTTCTTTTCAGCATAACAGTATTCGTTGTTTTTGCACCACACCCAGTGCTCCATGCAATCCATGCCCTCTCTAATACCCACCACCTGGTTCCCCCAACCTCCCACCCCCGGCCCCTTCAAACCCCTCAGATTGTTTTTCAGACTCGATAGTCTCTCATGGTTCACCTCCCCTTCCAATTTCCCTCAACTCCCTTCTTCTCTCTAACTCCCCATGTCCTCCATGCTATTTGTTATGCTCCACAAATAAGTGAAACCATATGATAATTGACTCTCTCTGCTTGACTTATTTCACTCAGCATAATCTCTTCTAATCCCATCCATGTTGCTACAAAAGTTGGGTATTCATCCTTTCTGATGGAGGCATAATACTCCATAGTGTATATGGACCATATCTTCCTTATCCATTCGTCTGTTGAAGGGCATCTTGGTTCTTTCCACAGTTTGGCGACTGTGGCCATTGCTGCTATAAACATTGGGGTACAGATGGTCTTCTTTTCACTACTGAGATGGACTTCTTAATCATTCTAAGAGCATATGGAGTTTGCATAAAAACTGAACAATGAAAGCACCTCATTAATTTTATTAATGTAAATGGAATGTTGCATTGTTGGGGAAAGTAGAGAGGAAAAGATACATAGCTTTAACACAGAATATAATGTTACCATGTTTCTAACATTAATGTAAAAATCTCATAAATATCTCTTTTTCCAAACTTGGTAGAATGGATACTCAACCTTAGCTTGCCAAATTCAAAGCACGTGGTCTTATTTGCTATATTATTTCCTTTCCAGTTTAACTTTTTCCTCACATACTCTTTCCATTCCCTTCCTTAACTGAACTCAATATGTCTCTGAAGACAATTCCTTACAAACTTTGTGTTAGGATATATTCACTCTTCTCACTTGTTCTATTAGTTGGGGTTATTACTTCTAGCTGCCTAATAAACTAGTAAATTTTTATATTATATATATATATATATATATATATATATATATATATAGTGTGTGCATGTAACACATGCACACATTTGTGTACAGCTGCTAGAGCACTCCGTTCTGGAAGGGCCTATGAGGGTGTCATTGATGTTTATCAGTATTTCTTACTTCCTCTTTCCACTGCTCATTCCATGTTACCTTGCTCTCAGATCAGTGAGGCAGGATTCTTTACAATTAGAATAGTCCCAAACATTTATTCCAAAAGTGGGTAGGAGAAGAATAAATGAAACAAGATGGGATTGGGAGGGAGACAAACCAAAAGGGTCTGAATTCTTAATGGCATTATCTTTATTGGAATGGTACTTATTAGCATCCAGGAATCCTATGAATTCCAAATATAGTATTTTTTACTCTTGTTTTTAGCAGAAACACAATTTTTTTCTTGTTAACTTGGTAAGTCACCCCTATGGATACTATAATCTCTTTACTGCCTTCACTATAACCTCTTACAGTCATGCCTCTGAAAACAATCAGGTAGCAGTTTTAACTTCCAGTTTAATGGGACTATTTCTGTGTCCTCTAGTGAATAGAGTCCTATAGTGAATATTTGGACAAGGTTGCAGGAACTGAAAGAAAAATATCTGTATAATGAGTTACATATAATAGTAAGAGAGACCCTGCTAGCTTTTACTTCTTGGATTCAGGACCTATGAACGCTGGCTATGAGAGAACTAGCATCAGGTAACTGTGGTTGATTCAAAGTAAATACCACATGCCGTATAAAAACATCTCAACTTCACCTGGTCTTCTATCAAATATCATAACTATTTTTAGTAGGCTATCCAACTTTCTTTTAAGTGTGCTGCTTCTGAGTGATGAGGTTTGTGATTAGATCAGAGAAATCCCTGGGTATGAGCAGATGTTGCATTTTTCTGGTACTAAAATATGTTATTTGTTAGGAAACAATGTTATATAAGATAGCATCATGATGCATAGAGAATTCTCTGTCCATAGGTGGCAGTACAGACAGAAGCATGGTGGGTATGGAAGACAAATTCATCTCAAGTGTCAATGTTTAATTCAGCAATCCCATTTCCAAGTGTATACCCAAAATAATTGAAATCAGGATCTCAAAGAGTTACCTCACTTCCATGTTCCTTCCAGCATTATTCCCAATAGCCAACATGTAGAAACAATCCACATGTCCGCTGATAGATAAATGAATAAATAAAATGCAGTTTATACCTAAAATGGAATATTATTCAGCCTTTAAAAAGAAAGAAATTGCTATCATAAGTTATTGTATGAATAAATCTCAAGGACATTATGGGGAAAAAAAAAGAATGGATGTTTAAACCAATGAGGAAAAATTACTTTCACAGTGGAAGAGGTCCAATGTCATCTACCTGCCACTCATGGACCAACCAATACCACTAGAGTATGGTGCTATACTGAACATTCACTATTGGCACCTGTGGTCCAGAAATTGGACATTTACCAGAGAAAATAAGGGCATCAATAATGATGAGGAAAAATCCATATTGTTGAGATCATACATAGCCTACATGTCTGCTGATATGGCTATTGTTAATCATTAAAGAACAAACAAGCAAACTCAGAATGATGCAAAAGTAGGCCTCCAGTCCCAGAGTGGGACATTTTCCTCACATAATTAGTGAGATTCACTTCTTCAGTAAATGTCCTTAGATGGACCACACATGGAATATACATGCCAATTTGGCAATATGTTCATATAACTCCTCTCAACCTGCTTGCCATCAATCTTCCAATCTTATTCAAGTGCCTGATCAGTGTGGACAAATATTAACCATTGTCATGAAGGAGAGTAGAACTTCCCTCAAGCCATCTCTTTCAACAAAATAGACGGTCTAAAGTCTTAAATATGAGAAGGCTGATCTTTACCACCATTCTCCAGGATCAACTCTGACTGGAACCACAGTGTGGCACTAGTTCATGTGCCATAGGCATATATACAGGCATAGCCTGTATATGTTGCAAATTCTCTGTAAACTGAGACTGACCATTTCTGCCTCCAATAACTGGTCATAAGAAGCCCACATGAGACCACAGTGTTTGATGAATGGAGGAGCAGGAATGCAGCATAAGTAAGTGTCATGCAATTATGTCATCTTTTCATGCTATTTACCTGTGCTGTCAGGATCTGCTCAAGCCAACTTTTACATGACATTTCCATTATATGCTGGACTGCTGCTGCACATGTCCAGCTTTAACGTAAAAAATGTTTCAAGTTTGGACATTCAAGTTAATTTATAATTCTACAATGTTTGCCATTGGATTTGGGGCCTAATCCTCAATCATGTCTCTCTGCTACTACAGAAGAAAAGATATAATTTTGAGGTTTCCATAACATCTCTTTGGTTCTCTAACTATGGCATGAACAAAGAACTCAAAGCTCTCAGTCTATAATTTTCTTTCTGTAAGTTCGTCAAAGCTGTCAAATCAGCCATTCTGGGGACAATGCTTGAAATCATTATTACTCCCATAATGGTATGATAGTAGCCATTGTTACTTGTTTTCCCAGGGCCTTGCCTTTGACTGGCACTTAATTCCATGAAATCATGGGCTCACTTAAGTAATTTAAGCCACTGCATGCCAGGTATTAGTAGTATTCTATTTTCCCACCTGCAAGGAGGTCATTGTTACATTTGTACTCACACAGAGAAGGAACCCCACCTTATAAACCCATCTTGAAAGCCTGACACTTGGAATAACTACTAATAACAAGAAGTTTGTCAGTCAAGGTATAATCAGGAAAATAAAACCATTCAGAGTTATAAACAGAAAGAATTTAATGCAGTAAAATGGTTACAAAGGTGACAGAAAAGGCTGAGAATCAAATCAGGGAGTGATGGGGCAATCCAGAGGTAAGGAAGAGCAAAAACTGCTACCTGACCTTGGCTGAAGTGGCAGAGATCAGAAGGCATTACTAGAATCCAGCGGCCCAGGAAAATTCAAAGAATCTGAATTGGGAAGACCTGGAACCAAATAAGAGACATGACAACTGCCTCTATGCCGTCTCATGCAAAATCAGAAGGAAATAGCACTGCAACTTCTGCTTTCCACAGGTCTTATAATCTTTGGTAGAACCTCCCTCTAACCAAACCCCAATAGAAAAGAAGTAATCCATGAGACTAGGGAATGAAACCTGCAGAGATCAGCCCATTTGTGATTCAGCAGAGCAAGATAAGAGCAGGGAATGTATCTGAAGGTAAATAGGCACAGGGCCAAAGCAAATCATTTTTTTAGACACAGTTAAACTGTGACATCAATACATGAGGTAAAAATCTGGTATAGTAAATATTTATCCTAAAAATTCCTTAAGAACACCATAGCAAAAGGCCTTTAACCACAAGAGGCACTTCAGCCTGGAGAGAGGCTCATACCATAATGGTTCATAGGAGAACAGAGACCAACCACAGAAAATCAGATTTCTGTGTCCTCTTCTCTCCATACTGAGGTGTATGTACATTAAATGAAATAGCAGAGACAATAGTTGAAGTAGAGAAAGTTGAATGTTTGTATCTTATGACTCCATAATTCTTTACACAATTGTATTAGTAAGACTTAGAATCAATAATAAAAGCCCTGAAGTTAAAGAAAAAAAAATTGTTCAGCCTACTCAATATGCAGCAAATGTGTGAGGTCAAAGATGTGGATCTTGTTGTTCAGCCAGGAGAACTTTTGTTGGAGAAAAGGCCAGCCATGTTGGTTTTACCCAGAAAGGAAGTCGTAATCTTCAGAGTAGATAGAGGGAGGAGGGGAGAGATAGGGTTGGCTTTAGAATGGAGTTTATCTCTGGTTGATCTCTTGAAAGACAGGGAAGAAATTAAATCTGAGAGAGCAGTTTCCTCTAATTCTGTAAAACACTAGGATCACAAACTTTTTAGGCTTGAATCCTATCTTAAAAATATAACAGAAATGAGAGAGAGCTGTTAGAATGGGTCAGTGATTGCCCCCAAACTTGGACACCATGAGCACAGGAGCATCAAAGAGGCCAAGAAGAGCATTAGTAGAAGAGCGAGAATGAACACCATGCTGGCAAAACAATAACCTTCCATAGCAAGAGATTTTGGTGCCTAGGAAAGCAGCAGCAGTAAGAATTTCCAGAGAGATATGGGAAGGATAAGTATATTGCAGAGTTTTTAGGTGCTGCTTTTTATAGATGAGGACCAAAGCCAATCAAAATTGCATTTTTTGTAGTTTGTTTCATATGCATTCATAGGTTTATGAGACCTAGAGAAATGTGGGTTACATGTACAAAGATTTAGTAGGCCCAGATGATGATATTCATATTGGGCAAAATTTGAATAAGAAATTCTCTTGGAGAATTCTTTCTTAATGAATCTATTTCCATCTGAGTATCATATAAATTATAAAAGCATTTTCTGAAATTCTATTTTTCATCCTCTCTTTATTTTTCTAATTTTTGTTATGGCTTATAACAAAGTACACATTAGGATAACATGGAAAGCTTCTTTATAATACTAATGACTCATTAATACTACAACACCCTAACCCGTGTCCCTCATATGACACAAGGAGAGTCAAACTCCTCAGAATGTAAATCATTTTGCAAGACAACTATCCTGGATTCTACAGAGGATCCAGTATAATAAAGAACAGAGAGAGAGAATCTTCTGGATTGGGACAAACTAAAGCCATAAAGGAGTTCCATTATAAGGAAACTTCATTGTGTCTTATATAGGAAAAAATAGTATATGTTTTTAACATTTCATCCAATATAGTACATCTTTGAAAGGAATAAGGATGCTATTAACAATTGCACCAGGACAACAGACAAAAAGAGGGATTTCCCCAGACAAAGAAGGATACACTCTTTCCTGGTTATAAAGGACATTTTTCAGAGGATTCTCAGGTAAATATGAGGATGATCTATGCATTGAAATATGTTATTGAATTAAGTTAATTTTTCTTAACAAGATGGGATTGGAGGGAGACAAACCATAAGAGACTCTTAATCTCACAAAACAAACTGAGGGTTGCCAGGAGGAGTGGGGTTGGGTGAGGGTGCTGGGGTTATAGACACTGGGGAGGGTATGTGCTATGGTGAGTGCTGTGAAGTGTATAAACCTGGAAATTCACAAACCTGTACCCCTGGGGCTAATAATACATTATATGTTTATAAAATAATTAAAAAATATTTTAAAAAGTTAATTTTTTTAGGGGTGATGGTGTCATGGGTGTATAAGAGAATGTCATTATTTTTGGAAGATATATGTATACTGAAGTATTTAGAAATAAAGTGTCATGATGCATTCAGCCTTCTTTTGGATGATTTGACAAAGGTGTGTGTGTGTGTGTGTAAAAGAGATGGAGCTAGTATAATACTGAAGGTAAAAAATAAATATTTATATATAATATATATACATATATCTTATATATACACATGCACACACACACACATATATATATAATCATGCTGTTCTAACTTTTCCCTGGGTTGGAATTCTTACCCCCATTCTTACCTCCTTCAAACAAGTCAACTAGTGAAAAAATAGATAATAAACATTACGATATGTGCTTAGGTTAGGCGTTGCTCAGGTCATGATCTCAGGGTCCTGTGAGCCCCACTTTGGGCTCCCTGCTCAGGGAGGTGTCTGCTTCTCCCGCTCCCTCTACTGCTCTGCCTGCTTGTTGTGCTCTCTTGTGTGATCTTTTTCTCTATCAAATAAAAAAATAAATAATCTTTTAAAGGGGGGGCACCTGGGTGACTCAATCAGTTAGAATATATGCCTAGGGAAAATAAGCAACAGAACACTGATTCCTAACCCCCAATTGGTGTGGGATGAGATCAGGATCAATGTATGTTAAAGGTTCTCAAGCAGGTTTGAAAACCATTAGCTTTGATGACTAATTATGTGCTTGTAACTTTTAGGTCATACTTACCACTCTCCTGTTTTGTACTACTGTTCCGTAGTTCTAACTGATGGACATCTTTATCTCTAGACTGGTCCTTACAGTGCCTCAAGATACAGTTTTCATCTTTCTCTACTATCCCCTCTTCCAAAGAGTTTCTATTAACTGTTTTCTGTGTATTTACTCATGGTTACCTACCTTCTCCCAGGAACTGAAGCTAAAATCCAGGGAGTCATTTTTTTCCTATCTTCCCATCAAATCAGAATCAGTGTTGCCAGCCCCTCCTTCCCCCTGCCATCTTCATGACAATTATGAAAGAACTTAACTGCCTCTCTTACCGTATCTTTGGAAGATCTCATTATTGGTCTCTTATTTCTATTATATACCCTTCTCCAATCAACACTATGCACAGCAACTGAGTATCCAAAACCAATCATTACAAATAAAAAACTTTTAATTATTCATGTTAAGCTACTAAATGAAATGAAAATTCTATTTTCTGACTTTTTAAATTCTCCACTGTTTTTTCACAACTTACAACTCCAGGCTTGTGGAGCCTGGGTGGCTCAGTCAATCAAGTGACCAGCTCAGTTTCTCCTCGGGCCTTGATATAAGGGTCTTGAGATCCAGCCACACATCAGGCCTTGCACTGGGCATAGATCCTGCTTAAGATTCTCTCTCTCTCTCCCTCTACCCCTCACCCCCCCCCCAATAAACAAAACAAAACAAAAAACTCCAGGTTTATTACACATAACATAATATGCCTACCTTATATTTGCGTGAAAATTCAGACCTGCCTTTTCATGATCTGTACCATACTGAAATTGTTCCGTGTACATTAATGCCCTTATCTACAACTTATTCTTCAAGGACACGTACAGCCTTCCTATAAAATGCCCCTATCCCCTTTTGATGAGTCCCTAGAGGATTTTATTTATATCAAACCCACTTTCTCATCTCTAATATTTGGAAGCTGAGGGGTTTTTTTGTTTTGTTTTGTTTTGTTTTGTTCTTTTTTTCCTTAATTAGGCTTCACACCCAGCCTGGAGCCCAACACAGGGCTTGACCATGACATGGAGACCTGAGCTGAGATTGAGAGTTAGATGCTTAACTGACTAAGCCACTCAGCTGCCCCAAACTGAAGTCTTGCTATAAGGAGAACCCTTAAGTAGATTTCCTCACTCCACCCTTTCTTGTATCTCTATTCCTACTTTCAGGTACTAATCCCTGCTCAGGGAAATGGTGTGTTAATTCACATACTTGCAGTTCCCAAGCTGATTTTTATTTTCCAGACTTCCTTAGTTGATCTTTCTAATACCAGCAAGGTACTAACTTAAAGAAAACTACAAAATGAACCTTTAGTTGTGTATGTTCCCAGGTAGCTATTCCACAAGTACCTCATGTGGTCTGGTAGCCTTGTAAAATTTTACTTCCTACAGTCATTTTCAGTTTTTCATTATAATTATTCAATACCCCCTTCCAATATACTATAATCTTAAATAAGTATCTTATCCGTTTCTATAACCTTTGCAGTACTTAGAAATTTGCATACATTTGTTGTTCAATAAATGTATACTGACCTGAACTGAACAAGTGTTTTTAGTGTTCTACACAAATCATTTTAATGTGCTCTAAAAAAAAAAACCCCACAAAATTATTGTGATTATTTCTATTATTTTTTTTCACAATAAAGTAAAATATTTTCATTTGAAATTATATTTGGTGGGTTACAGCCGAATTCTGCACCAGTATATTAAACTCTGGATCATGGGAAGAATAAGAATGGTAGAAAATGTTGGGAAGGCAGAATAAGAGGTTTGTAGAAACTGACTTGTAAATGAGAAATAATGCTTTTTTTTATTAGATTACACTAGCTTGAAACTGATATTTATTAAAATTTAAATTGATGAATGCTTGAAAACAGTACACAGAGACCTATAATTCCATCTTGCAATTCTAATGATAGTGAAGAACTAAACTAAAATGTTCTGTCATTTTTTATACCACTATAACCTTTGGATGAAATTACAGTCTTATACCAAAGTGCATTTGAAAAAGAATATTCCTGCCCATATTAAATGCACTATATGGAAAAACATTACTTGTAATGAATATCTGAATAACATAATTATGTAAACACCTGCTAAGTACAAATGTGTTATTGTGTTTCAATCCCTAATACTGTGATTGTTTAAAATATAAAGGAAAAGGAGAAAGAGAAAGGTTCTACTGTTTTATCTCAAAGGAAAAAAAGATATATAATTCTCTGTAACATTTTGAGGCCAGGAAATATGCTATGTTGTTTCTTTTGGCAGCACAATTATTCTTAACATTGACACTTCCGCCCAAAATAAGAACTATTTTTCTTTTTTATCTTCTGGCCATATTTATTACTTCATTGAACACAAATCATTTTAATGTGCTCTAAGTTATCAAAAAAAGTAAAAGAAATTATACAGAACCCAAATTACAAGTTATAAAGGTATAAAATAGGAAAAACTAAGATGTTGCCAGAAAATGAAAGAGATAAAGAGAAAATCAATGATTAAAAATATCCTTATCTCAATCACATCTCATGATATAAAAGATAGTTTTAAAAATAAACACAAATTTCTACTCTCGAGGTGAACAGAAGTAAAATTATTTTACCTGAAAGAATTTGTCAGAACTAGGATAGAATTAAAGGAATTTTAACAGAAATTGGGCAGGAAATATTAAAATTATTCCTAAAATGAATTACTGTTTTTATATAAACAAAATATCAGAATACATTTTTTATTAAATGTGTACTTCACCATATGTCCACTTGTGTATATTTACTATTTAATCCATTTTCTTTAGAAGATTTTCCCTGATAAAGTTTATACATATGTATTTTAAAATAATAAATTCTTGAATCATGTAGTAGTTCCTTCATAATTAAAATGTATTTTTTCCATAGTTGCAGGTAAATATTTTTATCCTTCATGCAAATAATAACACAATTAATAAAACAATTTCTCTTTTCCTTTACTACTTAGATAAGTTTTATTTGTCTTTATAGATTGCATTTTTTTCATTGCTTCTTTCAAATCACTATTCCTTTATGATATACTTTTGATATTGTAGAGGATTCCTTAAAAAATATTTTCCTAAATAATTTCCATCATCTTTTCTTCCATTTTTCCACTCAACTGTAATTAGACCTTATTTGTATATATACATCTACAATGTGAAATAAAATTTCCCTTTTAATCTCTTCTGAAAACTCTAACTTTGTCTTACTCAAACATCAGTCCCAAAATATATTTCTGACTCCAGGCTCATCAAGTTTCTTAAAACATACATTTCGAATTCTGGGCTATCTACAAAGTAAGTTAATAGATACTGAGGGACGTAGCTTTTGTATTTACAGATATATACACTCCAGAGTCAGTATACATACACTCCAGAGTCAGTCATACCATTCATTCACATCCTTACATCCTTCTGGTCAATAATTGTGTTAGCTCAACTGTGAAAAAATATCCGGACTCCAACCATTTCTTACCATCTTTACCATGACCTCCCAATACATAATTTCTCACCTAAATTATTATCAGTCTCCTAAATGGTTTTTCTCTTATACTCTTGCCACCCACCTGCCCTAAACCTGTTGCCCCACTCCTGTGTCCTATTGCCAATCTACTGTCAAAATTCTCTCCATTCCTACCAATTCACTCAGGATGAAAGTCAAAGCCTTAGTAACTGCCTCAACACTGGGCATGATCTGATCCCTACTGACTAAACAGTGGGCATGGTCTGACATCATTCCTTACCAATCTTCCCCTCACTTCTACTTCGGTTACACTGGATTACCTGCTTTTCCTGTAGCATGCCAGACTTGCTTCCCCCTCAACATTTCTGTATCTAAAGGAGTAACCAAAGTATTTTCTTCTCATCAGGTCCAACAGGACATTATAAGTGTCACTACAGTCACCTTTGTGTCACATTTGTTCAAATCTGTAAACCAATCCATTCATCTGGATCTGTCAAATCCATTCATCTGGATTTCGCTACTTTGCCAACTAATGTGTTAGGTTTATAAAATACAAGTGTCAAAAAAAAAAAAAAGCCTCTTTCCCAAAGGAGCAGTCTAACAGACTAACAGAGGTGATAAATACTATAATTGAGATGAATACAGGGAGCTATCAACCCAGAAGATGGACCAGTACAAATTGTAGATACTAAAGCTTCCCAAAAGAGCTTGGCCTCAGAGGAGTAGCAAGGGTTATGAAAGCTGAGAAGAAATTCAAAGGGAATTTCAGGCAGAAGGTAGACACAGAATTAGTAGACGATGTAATTCATTTGGAGAACTGCAAGTTAAGTTCCTCTTCAATTTACAGTAGGGCTCTTTGTTATTGTTTTAACTTTTTTTTAGTGGCTGCCCTAGAGTTTGCAAAATACATTTATAGCTAATCCATGTCAACTTTCAAATAATGCTATAACAACTTCAGAGACAGTATAAATACCTTATAAAACAAAATGATCCTTATTCTTTCCTTCCACTTTTATTTGTTTAATTTTTTTTTTTTTGTATAAACATACAATGTCTTATTAGCCCCAGGGAAACAGGTCTGTGAATCGCCAGGTTTACACACTTCACAACACTCACCATAGCACAGACTCCCCTAATGTCCATAACCCCACCACCCTCTCCCTACCCCCTACCCCCAGCCACCCTCAGTTTGTTTTGTGACTTTAAGAGTCTCTTATGGTTTGTCTCCCTCCCGATCCCATCTTGTTTCATTTATTCTTTTCCTACCCCTCAAACCCCCCACGTAGCATCTCCACTTCCTCATATCAGGGAGATCATATGATAGCTGTCTTTCTCCGATTGACTTATTTCACTAAGCATAATACCCTCTAGTTCCATCCACGTCGACGCAAATGGCAAGATTTCATTTCTTTTGATGGCTGCATAGTATTCCATTGTGTGTGTGTGTGTGTGTGTGTGTATGTGTGTGTGTACCACCTCTTCTTTATCCATTCATCTGTTGATGGTCATCTAGGTTCTTCCCATAGTTTGGCTATTGTGGACATTGCTGCTATAAACATTCAGGTGCACATGCCCCTTTGTATCTTTAGGGTAAATACCCAGTAGTGCAATTGCTGGGTCAGAGGTAGGTCTATTTTCAACTTTTTGAGGAACCTCCATGTTGTTTTCCAGATCCACTTCTATTTTTATGCCATCATTCATTTCACTTAGATCTAAGCATACATAGCATATGTATATATATATATATATATATATATATACACACACATATACAGATACGTAATCAATGAATATACATTATCAAATACATTGTTGTTATTGTTATCTTGAACAGTTACCTGTTACATTAAGAATAAGAAACTTTTTTTTTTTTCATTTTATCTACCCTATCCTCCAGTGATCATCTTTTTTGAATGTAGAGCAGAGTATCTGACCCATATAAATTTTTTTCTCTTTGAGGAACTTCTGGGGATGCCTGATTGCCTCTGGTAGGTAAGCATTTGCCTTTGGCTCAGGTCATGATCCCAGGAGACTGCAACAGGCTCCTTCTTTAGCCTGGAGCCTGCTTTTCCCTCTGCTTGCTTCCCCTTCTGCCTGCGGTTCCTCCTGCTTGTGCTTGCTCTCTCTGAAAAATTAAAAAAAAAAAAAATCTTAAAAAACAACAAAAATAACTCTTCTGTTAACGTATCTTGCAATGCAGGTCTGTTGACAACAAAGTCCCTCAATTTTGTCTGAGAAAGTCTTCATTTCTCCTTCACTTTTGAAAGATAATTCTGCAGGATACAAAAGTCGAGGGTTTTTTTTTTCTCTTTCAATGCTGTAAATATTTTAATTCACCCTATTCTTGCATCATTTCTCAGGAGAAATTGCATATAACACTTATTTTTGTTCCTCTGTGGATAAGATGCTTTTTTTCCTCTCCTTTTTTTTTATTTTAAGATTTTATTTATTTATTTGGAAGAGAGAGAATGAGAGAGAGAGCCCGCAAGAGGGTGGGGGTCAGAAGGAGAAGCAGACTCTCTACAGAGCAGGGAGCCCAACGTGGAACTCGATCCTGGAACTCCAGGATCATGACCTGCGCTAAAGGCCGTCGTCCAACCAACTGAGCCAGCCAGGCGCCCTTTCCTTTCCTTCTTTTAGGATTTTTTTTCTTTGTCTTTAGTTTGAAAATGACATGCTTAGGTCTCGGTTTTGGGGACATTTATCCTACATGGTGTTCTCTGATATTTATAGGTCTGTGGGCCACTGTCTGACTTTAATTTGGGGAAATTCTCAGCTGTTATTGCTTCAAATATATCATCTATTCCTTCCTCTCTTTCTTGTCCTTATAGTATTCCCATTGCACATATGTTATACCTTTTGTAGTTTTCCCACTGTCTGGGTTTTGGTTTTGTTTATTTGTTTGTTTTGTTTTTTGGTGTTCTTTCTTTCTTTCTTTCTTTCTTTCTTTCTTTCTTTCTTTCTTTCTTTCTTTTTCTTTTTCTTTTTCCAAGGATTCTATTGATCTAGCTCAGGATTCTTTCCTCAGCTGTGTTTAGTCTACTTATAAGCATAGAAGGCATTCTTCATTTCTCACAGTGTTTTTGATTTCTAACGTTTTGTTTGTTTCTTAGGATATTTTCATCTCTCTGCTTACATTGCCCATCTGTTTTGCATGCTACCTAGTTTATCCATTAGGGCCCTTACTATATTAATCATAGTCATTTTAAATTTTGAATCTAATAATTCCAACATCCCTGCCATGCCTGGTTCCGATGCTTGCTCTGTCTCATCAAATTGTATTATGCCTTTTGATAGGCCCTGTAATTTTTTGTGATACCTGGGCATCATGTAAAAGGTAAAAGAAACTGCTATAAATAAGCATTTTTTAAGGTGCTACTGACTGTGAGGGGTTTAGTGAGCTATGGGGTTTAGTGACCATGTTTTAGTGAGCTATGCCTCTTGACTAAACTTCACACGTGTTCCTTGGTTTTTCCTTCTCCCTTGGGTGACTTAAGATGGCTAGAGTGGGCTGGAGTTAAGTATTTTATTTCTCTCATGTGGAAGCCTAGAGCCATTTAGGCTTCGGTAACACCTTATTAGGACTGTAAAAACAGAGTGCTCTGGTGTATTTCAAAAGGTTCCTTTTCCTCTGCCCCTGAAGGAAGAGAAAGAGGTTTTTTCATTAATATTTCCTGTGGAATCTGGTCAGGCTCTTGTAGGTAAATCTTACATTATTAATGCTCTCCTATGACTGAGTCTTCTTGGAGTTTTTGACCCAGAATTGTCCTTGCTAAGCCTCCAGTATTTCATTAATTATGGTTCTTTTTTTCCTGCCTAGAAAATGGTTCAAGGATATTTCCACTCTTGAGTCTCTGACCTGGTAAGTTGTGATTTTATATATATATATATATATATATATATATATATATATATATATATATGGTCTCTTTTCTAGTCTTGGAGACAGCACTTTGTTCTATGTCCTCTCTTCTCTTATGGATCCCAAAAGTACTGTTACTCTTTACTTTTTTTTTTTTTAATTTCTTTATTTGAGAGAGAGAGAGCACAAGCAGGGCAGAAGGAGAAAGAGAAGCGGGTCCCCACTGAGCTGGGAGTCTGATATGGAGCTCGATCCCAGGAACCTGGATCATGACCTGAGCCAAAGGCAGAGGCTTAGTGACTGAGCCACCCAGGCACCCCAAGTATTGTTACTTTTTAACCTGTTCATCTTTTTACTTGCTAGGTCAGAGGGGTTACTTCCAAGGTCTTTACATAAAGAACCAGAAACCAAAATCTTTTTAAATAAGAATTTTGTGTAGTCTTTTTAAATAAGTATTTTTATGCTATTATGCTATTAAGTATATACTTGGTGTAAATATTATGCTATTAAGCATATACTTGAATGTAAAGTGTGTAGAATTATTAAGATAAAAATCTGTGCATAATTCCACCAAGGAAAGTGAACCATGTAAGGTTTGCAAATATGTATTTCTGATATTTTAGAGATTCATAAGTGTCTACAGCTAGGATCACAGTTCACAAACATCTTTACATCCTCCACTATTACTGTTTATTACATGTGCATAGTCCAATGTTGTTAGGAAGTCTTTGAAAACATTGCTTAATGTCTATATGATCTCTTGTTTGAGTCCATAATTTATTCAACCATTTTCCTGTTATTGGTGATTGAAACCATTTTAAAATTTTTACTAATATAATTATTCAGTAATAAATATCCCTTAGGGTGAGACTTAACTGCTTTATTTTTTGTTTGTTTTATTAAGACTTTATGTGTTTATTTGACAGAGAGAACACAAGCAGGGTGAGTGGCA
The DNA here is from genome assembly GCF_964662115.1 of Mustela nivalis. Classification (NCBI taxonomy): domain Eukaryota; kingdom Metazoa; phylum Chordata; class Mammalia; order Carnivora; family Mustelidae; genus Mustela; species Mustela nivalis. The sequence continues at coordinate 72,081,193 of NC_139020.1, forward strand.
GAGGGAAAGGGAGAGGGAGAAGCAGGCCCCCCGCTAAGCAGGGAGGGTCCTGGGATCAAGCCCCAGCAGAAGGCAGACGCTAACCAATGGAGCCCCCAGGCCTCCCAGTAAGAGTTCATTTCTGATTGTTTTGTTAAGATGTTTTCTTAGAATCAAACTGTTGGGGCAACAGATTGAAACTTTACAAGTCCCTTCATGAATTTTTACTCAATATCTTTACAGAAAAGCTGTGACAATTTACCCTCCCACCTGAAGAATTATAGAGAGGCTTTTTCACCCATTGAAGAAAGAGGCCACTTACTATCTAAAATAAAAAGGAGCTGCCTTTATTGCTTGCTTATGTATGGAAAAGATGTACTAATAAGTCCACAGTGTGTCAGAACTGTCTTGTGTATATGGCTTTGAGAAGTGTGAAGTTAAGGAAATGTAAGAATTTCAAAAATGAGAGGGTTAGGAAATTCATGATTTTCACATGTCACAGGTGTGAGGCTACGGTTCACTGGTTAACTTTTAAAGCTGCGGCACTGTTACCTGTTGTTGGACTTCCAACAGGCATGGATCTGATGCAAAATGTCACTGAGCAGCTGAGATGAGTTTAACCCTGTGAACTTCAGCTTTGTTACTTGGCCACTATTTAGGATTATGATCAAAGAACTACCAGTTTTTTATTATTTGGATTACTGATGAGGTTGAATTTTCTTTATCTGTCTGTGTCTGTTATCCCTTTTCCATGTGTTCTTTGTTAATCTGTTTGGTCCATTTATGCAAAATGTTCTTTTAATTAATTAATTAAATTTAATTAATTTGTGTGACTGCTTTTAAGATTTATGAAAAAAGTTTTGGCTAGCATATAAAAGAAAACATTTTTCAGTTTATTATTTGCTTTTCAAATTTTAATAAATACTGAAGAATCTCTTGTTTACTTTATGGATTTACCCAAATTGTTGTCGTTGTTGTTGTTATTGTGTGTAGTTAAGTTTCAGGTGTACAACTTAATAATTTGACAAGTTTATACATTATGCTATGTTCACCACAAATGTAGCTACCATTTGTTGTCTTAAATTCCTCTTACATTATCACTGGCTATATTCTTTATGTTGTGCTGTGTCTTAATCACTCTATAACTGCTAGATTGTCTCTCCCTCACCTCTTCACCCATTTTGCCTAACCTCCCATCCCCCACCCTCTGGCAACAATCAGTTGTTCTCAGTATTTACAGGTTTGATTCTGCTTTTTATTTGTTTATTCATTTGTAGGTTTTTTGGGTTTTGGTTTTGGTGTTTTTCTTTTGTTTGGATTCCACATATGAGTGGAATCATATGGTATTTGTGTTTCTCTAAGTTTTTTTTTTTTTTTTTTTTTTTTTTTTTTTTACTTAGCATGATACCCTCCAGCTCCATTCATGTTGTCTCAAATGTCATGATCTCATTTTTTTTATGGCTTTGTAATAATCCATTTATAAACACCACTTTTTCTTTATCCATCTATTAATGGACACTTAGTTTCCTTCCATATCTTGGCTATTGTAATAATGCTGCAATATATACAGACGTGCATATATCTTTTTGAAGTAGTGTTTTTGGTTTTTCTGGGTAAATACCCAGTAGTGGAATTACTGGATCATTTATATTTCTATTTTTAATTTTTGGAGAAACCTCCATACTGTTTTCCACAATGACTGCACCAATTTTATATTCCCACCAACATTGCGCAAGAGTTCTTTTTTCTTCACATCCTTTCCAGTGTTTGTTGTTTCTTATGCTTGATATTTTAGCCATTCTAACAGGAGTGAAGTGATATCTCTTTATGATTTTCATTTTCATTTACCTGATGATGAATTATATTGAACATTCTTCATGAGTCTATTGGTCATTTGTATGTCTTCTGTGGAAAAATTTCTATTCAGGTCTTTTGGCTATTTTTTGAGTTGGATTTTTTGTTTATTGGTTCTTTTTTTTCTGTGTTGACTTGAATAAGTTATTTATATATTTTGGATATTAACCCTTATTGTATATATCTTTGGAAAATATATCCTCCCATTCTGTTAGTCACCTCGTCATTTTGTTGATGGTTTCCTTTGCTGTGTAGAATCTTTTTATTTTGATGTAGTCCCAATAATTTATTTTTGCTTTTGCTTCCCTTGCCTTGGGAGACATGACTAGAAAAATTTTGCTATGGCTAATGTCAGAGGATTTACTGCCTGTGTTCTCTTCTAGGATATTTATGAGTTCAGGTCTCACATGTAGGTCTTTAATCCATTTTGAGTTAATTTTGTGTGTGGTGTAAGGAAGTGGTCCAGTTTCATTATTTCACATGTAGCTATTCAGTTTTCCCGGCACCATTTATTGAAGAGACTGTCTTTTCCCCGTTGTAGGTTATTGCTTCATTTGTCATTTATTAATTGACCATTTGAGGGTTTATTTCTGGACTTTCCCTTGTGTTCTATTGATCTATGTGTCTATTTTTGTGCCAGTACTATATTGTTTTGATTATTACAACTTTGTAATGTATCTTGAAATCTGGTATTGCATCATATCTAATTCTTCTTTTTTAAAGATTGTTTTGGCTATTTGGAGACTTATGTAGTTCCATACAAATTTTAGTATTCTATTTCTGTGAAAAATGTTATTAGTATTTTGATAGGGATTGCACTAAATCTATAGATTTCTTTGGGTAACATGGACATTTTAATGAGTCTTTATTGAGTCTTCCAATCCATGAACATGAAAAATCTTTCCATTCATTTGTGTTGTCTTCAATTTCTTTCATCAGTGTTTTATAGTTTCTGGAGTGCAGGTCTTTCACCTCTTTGGTTAAGTTTATTCCTAGGTATTCTGTTTTTTTTGGTACAATTATGAATGGTATTATTTTTTAAAGGTCTCTTTTTGCTACTTAGTAGTGTATGGAAACACCACTGATTTCTGGGTATTGTACCTGCCATTCTACTGAATTTATTTATTACTTCTGGTAATTTTTTGGTGGAATTCTTGGGATTTATGTCATCTGCAAATAGTGACAGTTTAACTTTTTCTTTACCAATTTGGATGTATCATTTATATTTCTTGTCTGATTGCTGTGGCTAGGCCTTCCAGAACTATGCTGAATGGAAGTGGTGAGAGTGGAGACTTGTTTTTCGGCCTAATATGTGATCTGTTCTGGACAATGTTCTATGAGCACTTGAAAAAAATCTATATTCTGTTGTTTTTGGATGGAATATTCTGTGTAGATTGGTTATGTCCTTCTGGTCCAATGTATCATTCAAGGACATTGTTTTTCTTAGTAATAATTTGTCTGGATAATCTATCTACTGATGTGTACAGGGCGTTAAATTCCCTTACTATTATTATAATACCATTAATTTCTTTTTGCATTTATTAATATTTGCTTTATGTACTTTGGTTTTCCAGTGTTGGGTCTGTAGATGTTTACAATTGTTTTATCCTCTTCGATTGATTGATCTCTTTATCATTATGTAATGCCTTTTTTGGTCTCTTGTTAGTCTTTGTTTAAAGTCTCTTTTGTCTGATGTATTGTTACCTTTGCGTGTGTGTGTGTGTGTGTGTGTGTGTGTGTGTTTCCGTTTGCATAGTGTATGTTTTTTCTAGCCCTTCACTTCCAGTCTTCATGGGTCTTTAAGTCCAAGGTGAGTCTCTTGTAGCAGCATACAGATGGGTCCTTTCCCCGCCCCTTCCCCCAAGAGAGATAGAGAGTGAGCATGAGAAGGGGAGGGAGAGAGAGAGAGAGACTGAGTCTCAAACAGGCTCCAACCCAGGTATGGAGCTTGACTCAGGGCTTGCTCTCATGACACTGAGATCATGAGATCATAACCTGAGCAGAAATCAACTTGGATGCTTTAACGGACTGAGCCACCCAGAAGCCTCAAGATGGGTGTTATTTCAAAAATCCATCTGCCACCCTGTGTCCTTTGATTGGAACATTTAGGCCATTTACATTTAAAGTAATTATTAATCATTGAGTACTTATTTTCATTTTCCTATTTTCTGATTTGTAGTTCTTCATTTCTTCTTCTATTGCTCTTTCTTTGTGATTGATGAGTTTCAATAGTGCTGTGTTTAGATTTATTCCTCTTTATCTGTGCATCTATCATAGATTTTGTTTTTGTGGCTACCATGAAGTTCATATATAACATCCTAGTAAATAGCAATCTATATTAATTTGATTATTTAAATTCAAACACATTCTAAAAATAGAAAAAAAGCCACTGATTTTTCCTTTCCCCCTTTCCTCTTTTTACTTTCTCCTCCATGTTTTATGTATATGTTGTCATATTTTACATCTTTTATTCATAATTTTTTATGTCTAAGGCCATTTCTTTTCCACTTAAAGAAGTCCTTTAACATTTCTTGTAAGGTTGCTTTAGTGGTAATAAACTCCTTTATATTTTGTTTTTCTGAGAAACTCTTAATCTTTTATCCAAATTTGAATGATAACCTTGCTGTGTAGAGAATTTTTGGTTGTAGGTGTTTTTTTTTTTCTCCTTTCAGCACTTGGAATATATCATGCCACTCTTATAATCTGCAAAGTTTCTGCTGAAAAATTAGCAGACAGCCTGATAAATTTTCCTCTATAGGTAACTTGTTCTCTTGTTGCTTTAAGTTTTTCTCTTTATCTTTAACCTTTGATATTTTGATTATTATGAATCATAAGCAGACCTCTTTAGGTTAATCTTGTTTGGAACTCTCTGTTCTTGTGTTTAGATGTCTATCTCCTCTAGATTATGGAGGTTTTCAATTATTATTTCTTCAAATACGATTTCTATACCCTTCTCTCTTCTTCTGGAACCCCTATAATGGGAATGTTTGTTTACTTAATATTGTCCAAGAAATCTCTTAATCTATCCTCATTTTTAAATTCTTTTCTGTTTTTGATGTTCAGCTTGTATGGTTTTTGTTACCCTATCTTCCAGATCACTGATAAACTCTTCTTTCTTCTCTAATCTACTGTTGATTCTCTGAAGTCTGTGTTTTATTTCACTTATAATATTCTGCAATTGTGGTTCTTTTCAGTATTTTCTATCTCCTTACTGAATGTCTTACTAAGTTCTTCCACTTTTTTCTCTAGCTTCTCTAGCTTAATAAGTATCTTTATTATCATTACTTTAAATTCTTTATCAAACGTTTTGGTTATCTCTGTTTCATTTAGCTCCTTCTCTGAGGCTCTTCTTATTCTCTCTTTGGAGCATATTTCTCTGTCTCCATTTTTCTTGACTTTCTGTATTTATATGCATATGGCAGAATGTCTAAGTCTCCTATACTTGAAGGAATGGTCTTGTGTGTGGTGTCCCCTATGCAGACTGTGTGTGCTCATTGAATGCTGTGTGGCTGGAAATATGGCTGAATGTGCTAGTTACTTTTATAGCCATGGATGTATACAGAAGAAAGAATAATAATAAAATAAAATATAAAATAACAAAACCGTAAAACCTCAAAAAAAGGGAAGAAAAAAGGAAAAAAGAAAGTCCCCAAAGAACAAAAATAAAAACAAGACTAGACAAATTAGAAAAAAAATAAGATATATTCGTTCATTTAAAAAATTAAAAATTAAAACATAGTTGATTTTTCTTTCTTTCTTTTTCTTTTTCTTTTTCTTTTTCTTTTTCTTTTTTTTCTCCAGCACCACAGGGGATATAGAGGATGGTATAGGCTTGTGGACCCTGGGCTCACTGTGAGCTGGAACCTATTTATGTCTGAGCTTTTAAGGCTTTTAAGGTGGAGGGAAAGGGAACGTTCCTGCAGCTCCTTAGTTTTTTTAAATACCAGCTTTTCTTTCTCTGTCTCAGGTGACCAGGGCTGGCATGGGTGTGTGGAACCTGAGCTTGCTTAGGTAGCAAGCTCATTGTGACAATCAGACCTTCTTGTTATGGTGTCCAGACCCTGCACCAGTCTAAGGTTTCAGGATTAATGGAAATATAAACCATATTGTTCTCTAGCCCCTCTGATCTGGAGAGCTTTTCCACAGCTCCTCACTGCTTAGCAGAGTTCTAGTGTTGCCTCTTTTATATGCTAGTTTCTCTTTTAAACTGTGGCTTTTTATTTCAGTGCCCAAGGACAGAAAAATCTGTTCAGTACTTTCCCTCCCCACTGTGTTCACAGTGTCAGGGGTGGAAGTTCCCTTTGTTACCATGTCTCCATCTCTCTTACTGTTCTCTTGTCTTTCTATCTTTGGTTGTTCAGAAGCTGTTCAATCAACCCTCTGTTCTTCTTCAGGGAGAGTCATTCTATAAATAGGTTTAATTTGGTGCATTATATATAAAAGGTAAGTTCAGGGTCTTCCTGTGTCACCATTTTGAACTGGAACCAAGGTGTACCTAACCTTTTTTTTTTTTTTTAATTTTTTATTTTTTATAAACATATATTTTTATCCCCAGGGGTACAGGTCTGTGAATCACCAGGCTTACACTCTTCACAGCACTCACCAAAGCACATACCCTCCCCAATGTCCATAATCCTACCCCCTTCTCCCAAACTACCTCCCCCCAGCAACCCTCAGTTTGTTTTGTGAGATTAAGAGTCACAAACCTAACCTTTTTATTCCTACCACCACCACCACCACATCTCAGGCCTTCATTTTCTCACACTTAAATTACTGAATTGGGCTATCAGCCAATCTCCCAACACTAGTCCCCTTTCTTCCTAGCATTCCTATTACCATAGTTTATATCCCTAATTCACTGCTTTTATCAAGTCACTTTTCCTCCATGAAAACTTCAGTGCCTCCTTATGGTTGAAAACAAAATCCTAAGACACTATAGAATCCTTTCACATGCATATCCCACTCATAACTTGATTAAACACAAATACTGGACTCCAAATAGCCTAAAATTTGTCCTTCAGCATCCATTCAATTCTTCTTTCTTCTTCCTCTTGCCTTTAGTTAATGCCTGTCTTAAGCAAATTATCCAAGGAATGTGAAAACAAACAAAACCTGCAAATATTCAGAGCAAAGTTGGGAAGCTTTAGAGGTAATCAGAAAGTTCCCCAGAATGTACTGAGAACAGTGATGAACCTGAGATAGTAGGGAAGAACATTCTCACAAGTGATAATGCTTGAGCTGAAACCTGAATGCCAATGAGAACCAGTTGCAAAGGCCCCAAATGTAGAGAATATATGAAACTAAGAGTTCTAAATAGTTCTGTATAAAGCAAGATGGTAGGAGATGGGGCTGGAGAGAACACATGGGCATATTATAGATCCATGCCAAGAAAAAAAAAGTGTGAAGATTCCTTCATATTAATTGACCTGAATGCTGGATGATAGAATAGGAGGGGGGAAGGCAGGAGGAATAAAATCATTATGACCAGGATGACTCCTATTTTCCATATAGGCAATATGGTAGATTCTGGATTTGTAGACAAGGAACAGGTTTGACGAGAAACAGGTTTGATGTGGTAGAGTAGATTCATATGAGGATATATTGAGTTTGGACTGCCTAGGAGAAATACAAATTTAGAAGTTCAATTGGATTTTTTCTTTTCTCTTGTTACCCACATTAGTCCCTCTATCTAAAGTGCCCCCTTATCTCTCCCAACTGATCAAATCCTTCCCAATCTACAGCCTAAATCCCAGTCAACTGTCATAAAAAATCTTTATCTACATGAACTCAAACATTTATTCAAAAATTGTTTAAATGTTACTTGTCCAAATAGTGTTATCTTTCAGTAAAGTTGCTCTGCCTTATATGGCCCCATATGAGAGAGGTTGACACATTGTACAGGCAAATTCTTTTGTCTGTTTTGAGTTCAATTCTGCAGCAACTAGTAGAACTTATTGGAAAGATAAAGGCAAGTTGGAGATAGATTTGCGGGAAGAATTATGCTTTGGTGGAAATATCCACTTATTACTGTGAATTATTTAACCCAGTCATTGTGAAGGATAGCAAAACCTCACTAGAGAAGTAGAGAAGTGGCTTCCCAGTAAAGGGCCACAGGTTGTATTGTGTAGAGGACATGCCAGGGTCATAATGTATCTTAATAGCTAGAGACTTAGACTGTGACCATTGACATGTTCTGTACATTAGTGAATTATTAATTTTTATTTGTAAGAGAAGAGTGCTTTCTTAGAGATTAATAAATATTGAAATCCATAACTCTCGGGCTTGAATAATACTATAGCTCTCTTCCTTTTCTGTCTTCCAACATAATAAAACTTTAAAATAAATTGGGTTTTTCAAAAAAATTGCAATAATAAAGAACAACACATATTATATGCTAACATACAGGATATATAGTAATGGCCAAGGAGTGGGCACTATGCTTATAGCTGATGAATCATAGCACTGAATACTATTTTGTTATTTCCTATATCTGACAAAATATTCTAACATTTTAAATATATTTATGTATCAGCCGTCCTTGTGGAATAAAATGAAACAGACTTGAACAGAGATAACAAAGACATATATTCTCTTCCTAAATCAAATGACACCTTTTCAGAGACCATTCTTAGCAATAAAAAAGAAGTGTGAATGAACAGATTTTCTACATACTTAGTGCAGTGAGAAAAGAATTGTGCTGCCTGTCTAATTTTTGTGGTTCTTTGGATTAAAAATCATGTGGGGTTATGTTTAAAAGGATCCCAATTCACAGTAGTATAGGTTAGCAATTCTAAAATTACTATCTGTGACTTTTAGAATGGAGCATATGAGTAAATATATTGAGAATGATGAAAGCTGTATTTTTTGGTTGGTGAAAGGAATTAGAAATTTGAAAAGGACAAAGACCAGAATAAACTCTGTATAATCGATTAAATAGGAGGTAGTAGTATGAATGCATAGTCTTTAATGTAGAGATATAGAAGGGCACCTGGGTAGCTCAGTCAGTTAAATGTCTGTCTTCAGCTTAGGTCAGGATCCCTGGGTCCTGGGATCAAGCCCTGTATCAGGCTCCCTGCTCAGTGGGGAGTCTGCTGCTCCTTCTCCCTCTGACTCTCCCTGCTGCCCATGCTCTCATTCGCTGTCTCTGAAATTAACAAGTAAAATTTTTTTAAAAAAATGTAGAAGTATAGAAATGAAGGTACAGCTAGAGATAAGAAGATAGAGATATATTTTGTAGATCTTCCTACTGAAAGGGACTAAGAAGAAAAGCTACCCCTATAGCAATGAGCAAACCTAACTCTCAGATACTGGGTTCTGTATACCATACCTTACTAAAAGAAGCTGGGGCTTCTTAGAGAAATCACTGAGTACAGGGGTATGGAGGAGAAAGGAAAAGATGAATTTGGAGCATCTTGTTGTAATGTAAAGCAAGGAATTGCTAAATAAAGTAATGAGAATATATTAAAAGGATGAGGAACCAGCTTAAATGTGGCTCTCACTGGCCAAATTTGAGATGGTTTCCTAAAAATGAATAGGAATAATAGAACATTCATGACATAAAATAAGAATTTACATGATCCCATACTAATACAAATAAGTAAACAAGCATATAAATGGAAAAGAATAATGAGGTTAGAAAATCAACTCTCATTTGCAATTATCATAGAAATTATTCATTTAGCCACAAATATATGATGGCTAAAACTGGTGAGAAAAGTTTGGTGGGGATATTTATTACTGCAAGGTATTCTGTGAATTAGTTGTTACTAAATAAGGAAATATAATAACTTTATAGTGGATGTATCTCTCAAAAATAATCAAGTAATCAAAGTAAACATCACCAATAAAAGGAAAAACCAACACTAGAAAACTGACATAAAATAAACTAGAAAAGACACAGCAATGCTATGGTCTTTTCTGCCAAGTATTCTGGCAGGTTATTTCATATTTCAGAATATTTCATATTCTGCCAAATATGAAACCTGAATGAAACCATAGTGAAACATCAGACAAACCCAAATAGAAGGACTTTCTAAATGGAGAGAGTATGATGATTGATAGAACATAACATACAATTTATATTCAACCAAATGGTTACTGAAATATGTTCAGATAGCAGAAGTGATATGAAAGAATGAATTTAATATTGAAATATGAAATCATGGAACGATGAAAACCATGATCTTGCTTGAGCAGGGCACTCCTACTCAAAACTTTATTGACAAGATTAGGATGAACGTGGGTTGTATGCTGTATTATTTGAGTGAAATAACTGTGTGGAGGCTATATTCTCCAAAATGTGTGAAAGGGAAGATACATTAATTTCTGATTACTTTATAGTACAATGTGATATAATGCAGGGAAAAGAAAAGCAAAAGAAGCAAAATACATGTAAATTTCTGGAATCTATTCTTTAAGGATATACTTCAAACTGGCATTTTAAAATTGAATGGGTCCTTAGAAAGTCTCTAATAATCCAAATCCATCATTTACAAATAAACTGAATCCAGATAGAGCGACTTATCTGAGATCATCTGGATAATTAGATGGCAGCCTGGGATCTTGATCATGTAGTTGAACTATTTGGAATCTTTGATATGCCTTTTTTCTGTTTGTTTAAAAATTAAAATAACTATTTCACCTTAGTGACTTTCCAATAAAAAAGCAAAGAAATGTATCCAAAAACCTGTGATGGCTAGAACCAAGGCATGACTATGTACTCAATATTATTGTTAACAATAATTATTAACAATTATTATTAACAATTAATAACAATTAACAATTATTATTAACAATAATATTCTTATTACTAATATTATTACAGAATGACTTCTTTCTTAATTATGCTCTAAAACTGGTATTTCACTTATTTCTAAGGACAAAGAGAATCTCATATGTGATTTTGACTAGCTGATTGATTTCCATGTCCAGAATGATTGTAAAATTTTTTATCATTGTTCAGATATATGGCATGAGTATTTCACATATCATGGGGAAAAACATACTAGCTTTTGGTTTCTATTCAGTATTTCTAAGAATGATCTTCCTATCATAAAAGGTATAGAAACATTTAAAATAAAACAGATTACAGTGGTAAACCATACTCAAATTTATCATTCATACTAACAGCTTCTGAATATTAGGCATTCATTCAGGAAAGTACTAGAGTGAGTGACAGCTGCAGGCATTTGAGAACTAATGGTCCTGTCATTAACCAGAGAGACCTTTCTGATGTAAAATCATGAAAGGTTAAACAAAATCCTTATCATGGTGAAAACAGCTTCCCTAAATCTTAGCAATTATTAATGTTATAAATGTGCTTCACATAAAGCAAAGATTTTGCTTTTTTTCAGCTTTATTGAGGTATGTTGACAAAATTGTAAGATATTTAAAATGTTTATCATGGTAATTAGATATACATGTACCTTTGGATTCATCATATGGATAATTAATACATCCATCACATATTTACCTTTTTTATTTTTTTGGTAATATTTAAGTTCCACTTTCTTAGCAAATTTCAGTTATACAAAAAAATGTTATCAACTATAGTCACCATGTTTTACATTAATACTCAGACTCTGTTTACGCTGAAAATATGTACCCTTTGACTAACCTCTCCCAATTTCCCCTAATTCCCAGGCCCTGGAAACCACTTTTCTTCTCTATGTCTCTAGAAGTAGAACTTTTTTTTCCTTTTAGATTCCACATAAAAGTGATACAGTACAGTATTTGTCTTTCTCTGTCTGGCTTATTTCATACAGTGTAATGCTCTCAAGGTCCATCCAAGTTGTTGCAAATGGCAGAAATTCTTTCTTCTCATGGCCGAATAATATTAAGTTGTATATACAAACCACATTTTCTTTATCTCTTCATTTGTTGATGGACCCTTAGATTGTTTCAATATCTTGACAATTGTGAATAATACTATAAAAAACATAGAAATGCAGATACCTCTTCGAGACACTGGTTTCATTTCCTTTGAATATATATCCAGAAGTGAAATTGCTGGGTAATATGGTAGTTATTTTTTTTACTTTTTAGAGGATATTTCTTATTGTTTCTCATATGTCTGTGTCAATTTACATTCACACCAGTGGTGTACTAGCATCTCCTTTTTCTGCATCTTTACCAAAACTTACCTTTTGTCTTTTTGATGATGGTCATTCTACCAGGTCTGAGGTGGTATCTCATCATAGTTTTAATTTGCCCATTTTTTTTTTTTAATCCTAGTGCTTGGTTCTTTTACTGTTGGGTTTAGTGTGCTCTTAATATATATTGAATATTAGTTCCTTCTCAGATACATGATTGTAAATATTTTCTCTCCTTCTATAGGTTGCTGTTACATCAACATTTTATTAATGATTTCCTTTGCTGTGCAAAGTGTTTTAATATGATGTAGTCCTACTTTCTTATTTGTGCTTTTATTGTCTTTCCTTTTGATGTCAAAAATAAACAATTGCTGAGACTGATGTCAAAGAGGATACTTACTATGTACTTCTAGTTTTATGGTGTCAGGCCTTATACCAGTCTTTAATCCATTTTGAGTTGATATTTGCATATGATGTAAGATAGTGATCCAGCTTCATTTTTTTCCTCACACATGGCTGTAGAATTTCCCTAGTCCCATTTATTGAAGAGACTATCCTTTACTCATTGTATGTTCTTGGCTCCTTTGTCATAAATTAAATGACCATATATACATGGGTTTATTTCTGAACTCTTTCATCGACCTATATGCCTACTTTTATGCCAATACCATACTGTTTCGATTGCTATAGCTTTGTAATATTGTTTGAAATCAAGAGGTTTAGTGCCTCTAGCTTTGTTCTTCCTCCAGAATGCTGTGACTATCCAGAGTCTTTTTTGTGGTTCCTCACAAATCAGAGGATTGCTTTTTCTATTTCTATTTCTGTGAAAAATATTACTGAAATTTTGATAGGAATTCTGTTGAATCTGTAGATTGCTTTGGGTAGAATAGACATTTTTATAATATTAATTTTTCTAATCTATGAACATGGAATATCTTTCTACTTATTTCTATTTTCTTCAATTTCTTTCATCAGGGTTTTATAGTTTTCAAAGTACATGTCTTTCACCTCCTTGGTTAAAGTTATTCCAGGTATTTTATTCTTTTTGATGCAATTCTAATTGGGATTATTTTTCTAATAGTTTTTTATTAATACATAGAAACAAAACTGATTTGGTATATTGATTTTTGTATACTGCAACTTTACTGATTTCACTTATTCTAACAGCTTTTTGGTGGTCTTTAAAATTTTCTCTATATGATATGCCATCTGCAAATAGAGACAGTTTTATTTCTTCCTTTTTGATTTGTATGCTTTATTTGTTTTTCTTATTGCTCTGGCTAAGACTTTCAATACCATGTTGAATAAAAGTGGTAAGAAGGAATATCCTTGTGTCATTCCTGAGCTCAGAGGAAAGAAAAAACTTTCAATTTTCATCTTTTTAAAAAAGATTTGCTTATTTGTCAAAGGAGAGAGAGAGAGCATGAACAGGCGGAATGGCAGGCTGAGGGAGAAGTGGGCTCCAAGCTGCGCAACGATCCTGATGTGGGACTCAATTCCAGGACCCTGGGATCATGATCTGAGTTGAAGACAGATGCTTAATAGTTGAGCCATCCAGGCAACCCATATTTTTTCATCTTTGAATATGCTGTTAGCTGTGAGCTTGCAAATAAGCACATGGAAATATTCTGAAGATCAATAGTAATTAAGGAAATGAAAACCAAAAGCATCATGTGATAACATTATACACAGTGAAATGGTTAAATTTTTAAATTTGGGCAAAATTAAATTTCGACAAGGTTATGGAGTGACTACAATTCTCATAGATTGATGATGGGGTTGAAAAACACAAGAGCCACTTTTAAAACTGCTTGGAAGTTTCCTAAAAAGTAAACATATATCTGCCATGTGACCAAGTAATTAACATCCTAGATATTTTTCCAAGAAAAATAAAAGCATACATCACAAAAAGGCATATTCAAATTTTCTTAGCATGTTTGCTTATAATCTCAAAAGCTTTTTACAATTCTGCCATTTTCTTTTTTTTTATTTATTTTTTAATATTTTATTTTTTATAAACATATATTTTTATCCCCAGGGGTACAGGTCTGTGAATCACCAGGTTTACACACTTCACAGCACTCACCAAAGCACATACCCTCCCCAATGACCATAATCCCACCCCCTTCTCCCAAACCCCCTCCCCACAGCAACCCTCAATTTGTTTTGTGAGATTAAGAGTCACTTATGGTTTGTCTCCCTCCCAATCCCATCTTGTTTCATTTATTCTTCTCCTACCCACTTAAGCCTCCATGTTGCATCACCACTTCCTCATATCAGGGAGATCATATGATAGTTGTTTTTCTCTGCTTGACTTATTTCGCTAAGCATGATACGCTCTAGTTCCATCCATGTTGTCGCAAATGGCAAGATTTCATTTCTTTTGATGGCTGCATAGTATTCCATTGTGTATATATACCACATCTTCTTGATCCATTCATCTGTGATGGACATCTAGGTTCTTTCCACAGTTCGGCTATTGTGGACATTGATGCTATAAACATTCGGGTGCACGTGCCCCTTTGGATCACTACGTTTGTATCTTTAGGGTAAATACCCAATAGTGCAATTGCTGGGTCATAGGGCAGTTCTATTTTCAACATTTTGAGGAACCTCCATGCTGTTTTCCAGAGTGGCTGCACCAGCTTGCATTCCCACCAACAGTGTAGGAGGGTTCCCCTTTCTCCGCATCCTCGCCAGCATCTGTCATTTCCTGACTTGTTGATTTTAGCCATTCTGACTGGTGTGAGGTGATATCTCATTGTGGTTTTGATTTGTATTTCCCAGATGCCGAGTGATATGGAGCACTTTTTCATGTGTCTGTTGGCCATCTGGATGTCTTCTTTGCAGAAATGTCTGTTCATGTCCTCTGCCCATTTCTTGATTGGATTATGTGTTCTTTGGGTGTTGAGTTTGCTAAGTTCTTTATAGATTCTGGACACTAGTCCTTTATCTGATATGTCGTTTGCAAATATCTTCTCCCATTCTGTCAGTTGTCTTTTGATTTTGTTAACTGTTTCCTTTGCTGTGCAAAAGCTTTTGATCTTGATGAAATCCCAATAGTTCATTTTTTCCCTTGCTTCCCTTGCCTTTTGCGTTGTTCCTAGGAAGATGTTGCTGCGGCAGAGGTCGAAGAGGTTGCTGCCCGTGTTCTCCTCAAGGATTTTGATGGATTCCTTTCGCACATTGAGGTCCTTCATCCATTTTGAGTCTATTTTTGTGTGTGGTGTAAGGAAATGGTCCAATTTCATTTTTCTGCATGTGGCTGTCCAATTTTCCCAGCACCATTTATTGAAGAGGCTGTCTTTTTTCCATTGGACATTCTTTCCTGCTTTGTCGAAGATGAGTTGACCATAGATTTGAGGGTCTATTTCTGGGCTCTCTATTCTGTTCCATTGATCTATGTGTCTGTTTTTGTGCCAGTACCATGCTGTCTTGATGATGACAGCTTTGTAATAGAGCTTGAAGTCCGGAATTGTGATGCCACCAACGTTGGCTTTCTTTTTCAATATCCCTTTGGCTATTCGAGGTCTTTTCTGGTTCCATATAAATTTTAGCATTATTTGTTCCATTTCTTTGAAAAAGATGGATGGTACTTTGATAGGAATTGCATTAAATGTGTAGATTGCTTTAGGCAGCATAGACATTTTCACAATATTTATTCTTCCAATCCAGGAGCATGGAACATTTTTCCATTTCTTTGTGTCTTCCTCAATTTCTTTCATGAGTACTTGATAGTTTTCTGAGGATAGAATATTAGCCTGTTTGGTTAAGTTTATTCCTAGGTATCTTATAGTTTGGGGTGCAATAGTAAATGGGATTGACTCCTTAATTTCTCTTTCTTCTGTCTTGTTGGTGTAGAGAAATGCAACTGATTTCTGTGCATTGATTTTATATCCTGACACTTTACTGAATTCCTGTATAAGTTCTAGCAGTTTTGGAGTGGAGTCTTTTGGGTTTTCCACATAT
The DNA here is from genome assembly GCF_964662115.1 of Mustela nivalis. Classification (NCBI taxonomy): domain Eukaryota; kingdom Metazoa; phylum Chordata; class Mammalia; order Carnivora; family Mustelidae; genus Mustela; species Mustela nivalis. Next base: position 72,097,086 of record NC_139020.1, read on the forward strand.
AGTATCATATCATCTGCGAAGAGTGATAATTTGACTTCTTCTTTGCCGATTTGGATGCCTTTAATTTCCTTTTGTTGTCTGATTGCTGAGGCTAGGACCTCTAGTACAATGTTGAATAGCAGTGGTGATATTGGACATCCCTGCCGTGTTCCTGATCTTAGCGGAAAAGCTTTCAGTTTTTCTCCATTGAGAATGATATTTGCGGTGGGTTTTTCATAGATGGCTTTGATAAAATTGAGGTATGTGCCCGCTATCCCTACACTTTGAAGAGTTTTGATCAGGAAGGGATGCTGTACTTTGTCAAATGCTTTTTCAGCATCTATTGAGAGTATCATATGTTTCTTGTTCTTTCTTTTATTGATGTGTTGTATCACATTGACTGATTGCGGATGTTGAACCAACCTTGCAGCCCTGGAATAAATCCCACTTGGTCGTGGTGAATAATCTTTTTAATGTACTGTTGAATCCTATTGGCTAGTATTTTGTTGAGTATTTTCGCATCTGTGTTCATCAAGGATATTGGTCTATAGCTCTCTTTTTTAATGGGATCCTTGTCTGGTTTTGGGATCAAGGTGATGCTGGCCTCACAAAATGAGTTTGGAAGTTTTCCTTCCATTTCTAGTTTTTGGAACAGTTTCAGGAGAATAGGAATTAGTTTTTCTTTAAATGTTTGGTAGAATTCCCCCGGGAAGCCGTCTGGCCCTGGGCTTTTGTTTGTTTGGAGATTTTTAATGACTGTTTCAATCTCCTTACTGGTTATGGGTCTGTTCAGGCTTTCTATTTCTTCCTGGTTCAGTTGTGGTAGTTTATATGTTTCTAGGAATGCATCCATTTCTTCCAGATTGTCAAATTTATTGCCGTAGAGTTGCTCATAGTATGTTCTTATAATAGTTTGTATTTCTTTGGTGTTAGTTGTGATCTCTCCTCTTTCATTCATGATTTTATTTATTAGGGTCCTTTTTCTTTTCTCTTTGATAAGTCTGGCCAGGGGGTTATCAATTTTATTAATTTTCATCAGCATGGATAAACCTTGAAAACAGTATGCCAAGTTAAATAAGCCTGTTACAAAAAGACAAATAGGGCATGTCTCCACTTATCTGAGGAATCAAAAAACAGTCGAGTTGTAGAAATAGAGTAGGATGGTGGTTACCAGGGGCTTTGGGGTGAGAGAAATAGGGAGTTGTTTTAAATGGCTATAAAGTTTCAGTTATGCAAGATGAATAAGATCTGTAAATCTGCTATACAATACCATAACAATACTATACTGTACATTTAAAAATGTGTTAAGGGGCTGGATTTCTTATTAAATGTTTTTATCACAATAGTAATAAATGTTGGTAACAACTTAAAGCCCATCAACTGGTAAATGGATAAACTATCATACATGCATACTATAAAATCTTACCCAGCCATAAAAAGAAACAAACTGGTGAAACACTGTAATAACATGGATGAATCTCAAAAACATCTTTCTATATGAAAGAAACCAAACGTATAAAAATAAGATACCAAAAAATTCCATTTATATAATTTTTTTTTTAAAAGCTGAACTATAGTGACAGAAAGTATGATGGTTTTCAGTGGCTAGGGGTCAAGGAAGGGGACTGATCACAAAGTGACACGTTGGAACTTTTTTAGATGACAGAAATCTTCAATATTACAGTTATGTTAGGAATTACATGACTGTGCACACTTCTCAAAACTTGTCAGTTTAAACTCCAATTAACCTCACTTAAAAAATATCTAAGGTATCATAGAAATAATTTAAGTATTTCTGAAATGATGCATGGAATTTCTTCATAGTCAAAAACCTAAATATATTTGTATCTTGCCAACTGTACACCAAAATCCATTCTTTCCTCCTAACATAGTAATTGAGTTACAACTGGGATGTGATTGCCCACCTAGGGACTTCTTTTTCCAATCTCTTTCTGCTGTGTTCATGTGGTCAGGTTCTATCAAAAGCAAGTGAATGGAAAGTGTATTAGCAATCTCTATTTTAAATGAGCGAAGCTCCGACCCTTGGCTTTCACTCTTTGTCTTCTCCTCTCTAAAATGGAAATGATCAAGCTGATCTTGGAGGTCATATGTATAAGATGTCACTGTTACTGCCAGCCTCTGGGGCATAGAGCTGTGAATTCACTAACAACACCCACCTTGGACTGCTCTTGAATGAGAAATTACTTCTTTGTCATTAAGTAGCCTATCTTACCCTAACTAAAACACTTCTCTTAACTAAAATTTCTCTTTCCTCTGGGAATATTCCCATTATATATTGTTACATGAATCTAATAATTTATAGAACAATGTGTACTACAGGCTAACATCTATTTGAAAGTACTGCTAATATTTGGGGGAAATCAAATGACTGGGATCCAGGGGCAGAAGAAAGAACTTCATTGTATGCCATTGTGGAATAACATTCATGGAGAATACTTGTATTTTTTTATCTTTTGGTACCATGTGAATATGCAATCTCTAAAAGAAAAAAAAGTAGAGCTTAAATTAGAAAACAATAAAATGTAAAAAGTAAATTATCTTGACATACCGTTTCTATCCTGTTCAATTGCGGAGGATCTGTAGATGTGCCATACACACCAAGAGATATCATGAACTCAGAAGAATTACAGAACAAATGTATATAAATCACTTTGCAGAGTGTTTAACACATATTAGGATTTGTATGTAGTACAAGTAAGAAGTTATAGAGTGTTCACTCACAGCAGGATTCTCTGTCAAATTTGACCCTAAATTTTTCTCTTTAGGGTATTTAACAGAATGCTACATTAGTTTGAGGTGTACAGCAGATTGATGGCAACAAGTTTACACACTGTTATGCTCACTACAAATGTGGTCATCATCTGCCTTCCTATGGTGCTATTACAATCCCATTGACTATACTCCTTCTACTGTGCCTTCTGTTCCTATGACATTCATTCTATAACTGGAAGCCTCTGTCCCGACTCTCCTTCATTCATTTTGCCCATCTCCCCAACCTCTACCTCTGGCAACCATCAGTTCTCTGTATTCATAGGTCCTATTCTGCATTTTGTTTATCGATTCTTTTTTTTAAGACTCCAAATATAAATGAAATGATACGGTATTTGATTTTCTCAGACTGACTTATTTCACTTAGCACAGTACCCTCTAGATCCATCCTTGTTGTCACAAATGGGAAGGTATCTTCCTCTTTTTATGGCATATAATATTCTATAGAGTATGCATATGTGCTTATGTATGTATATGTGTATATGTATATGCATACATACCTACACACATCTCTTCTTTCTTACTCATTTGTCTATGAATAGCTATTTAGGTTGCCTCCAGATATTGGCTGTTGTAAATAATGCTGCAAGAAGCAGGTGCATATATCTTTTCAAATTAGTGTTTTTCTTTTCTTTGGGTAAATACTTAGTAATGGATTTTTGGGTTGTGTGGTATTTCTATTTTTAATTATTTTGGAAAATCCTCCATACTGCTTTCAGCAGTGGCTGTATCAATTTACATTCCTACCAACAATATGCAAGGGGTTTTATTTCCTCCTCATCCATGCCAACCCTTTGTATTTCTTCTTTTTGAGTCTAGATATTCTGACAGGTGGAAGGTAATATCTTACTGTGGTTTTGATTTGCATTTCCCCAATGATTAATGATGATAAGCACCTTTTCCCTTTTCACATGTCTTGTTGGCCATCTGTATATCTTCTTTAGCAAAATGGCTACTCATGCCGGCTGCCCATTTTTTAATTAGTTTTTGTGGGGTTTTTTGATGTTAAGTTGTATAAGTTATTTATATATTTTGGATTTTAACACTTTATTGGGTATATCATTTGCAAATATCTGCTCTCATTCAGTAAGTGGCCTTGTCATTTTGATGATGGTTTCCTTCACTGTGCAAAAGCTTTGTATTATGATATATTCGCTATTGTTTATTTTTGCTCTTGTTTCCCTTTCCTTAGGAGACTTATCTAGAAAAATGTTGTTATGGCTGATGTCAGAGAATTTACTGCCTGTGTTCTCTACTTGGATTTTTATGGTTTCAGTTCTCACATTTAGGTCTTTACCCATTTGGACTTTATTTTTGTGTATAGCATTAGAGAGTGTTTCAGTTTCACTTTTTCATATGCTGCTGTCCAGTTTTCCCAGCACCATTTATTGAAGAGATTCTCTCCCCATTGTATATTCTTGCCTTCATTTGTGATGAATTAATTGACCATATAGATATAGATTTCTTTCTGGACTCTCTGTTCTGTTCCACTGATCTATAAATCTGTTTTGTGCCAGTGCTATACTGTTTTGATGACTACAGATTTTTTTTAAAGTTTTTTTATTTAAATTCTGGTTAGTTAACATATAGTATAGTATTGGTCTCAGGAGTAGAATTTACTTATTTTTCAATCTTGCAATCTTGAAGTTGTGATACCTCCACCTTCATTTTTCTTTCTTGATTGCTTTCTGTATTCTGGGTCTTCTATGGTTCCAATCAAATGTTAGAATTGTTTCTTTAAGTTCTGTGTAAAATGCTGTTGGTATTTTGATAGGAATTACATTAAATCTATAGATTGCTTTGGGTAGTATGAACATTTTAACATCTATCCAATACTTGCTAATCTACCAGAAGTTTGGGTCCTTTGAAAGAAAGAGGGTCTAGCTAGAACTTAATAGATACATTTTGTTTACCATGTGTATCTATTTTTGTCTTACCTCATATTAAAAAAAAATTTTGATTGTCAAATTTATTGCCGTAGAGTTGCTCATAGTATGTTCTTATAATAGTTTGTATTTCTTTGGTGTTAGTTGTGATCTCTCCTCTTTCATTCATGATTTTATTTATTTGGGTCCTTTCTCTTTTCTTTTTGATAAGTCGGGCCAGGGGTTTATCAATTTTATTAATTCTTTCAAAGAACCAGCTCCTACTTTCGTTGATTTGTTCTATTGTTTTTTTGGTTTCTATTTCATTGATTTCTGCTCTGATCTTTATGATTTCTCTTCTCCTGCTGGGCTTTGGGTTTCTTTCTTGTTCTTTCTCCAACTCCTTTAGGTGTAGGGTTAGGTTGTGTACCTGAGACCTTTCTTGTTTCTTGAGAAAGGCTTGTACCGCTATATATTTTCCTCTCAGGACTGCCTTTGTTGTGTCCCACAGATTTTGAACCATTGTATTTTCATTATCATTTGTTTCCATGATTTTTTTCAATTCTTCTTTAATTTCCCGGTTGACCCATTCATTCTTTAGAAGGATACTGTTTAGTCTCCATGTATTTGGGTTCTTTCCAAACTTCCTTTTGTGGTTGAGTTTAGAGCATTGTGGTCTGAAAATATGCAGGGAATGATCCCAATTTTTTGATATCAGTTGAGTCCTGATTTAGGACCGAGGATGTGATCTATTCTGGAGAATGTTCCATGTGCACTAGAGAAGAATGTGTATTCTGTTGCTTTGGGATGAAATATTCTGAATATATCTGTGATGTCCATCTGGTCCAGTGTGTCATTTAAGGCCTTTATTTCCTTGCTGATCTTTTGCTTGGATGATCTGTCCATTTCAGTGAGGGGAGTGTTAAAGTCCCCTACTATTATTGTATTATTGTTGATGTGTTTCTTTGATTTTGTTATTAATTGGTTTATATAGTTGGCTGCTCCACGTTGGGGGCATAGATATTTAAAATTGTTAAATCTTCTTGTTGGACAGACCCTTTGAGTATGATATAGTGTCCTTCCTCATCTCTTATTATAGTCTTTGGCTTAAAATCTAATTGATCTGATATAAGGATTGCCACTCCTGCTTTCTTCTGATGTCCATTAGCATGGTAAATTCTTTTCCACCCCCTCACTTTAAATCTGGAGGTGTCTTCGGGCTTAAAATGAGTTTCTTGGAGGCAACATATAGATGGGTTTTGTTTTTTTATCCATTCTGATAGCCTGTGTCTTTTGACAGGGGCATTTAGCCCATTCACATTCAGGGTAACTATTGAGAGATATGAATTTAGTGCCATTGTATTGCCTGTAAGGTGACTGTTACTGTATATGGTCTCTGTTCCTTTCTGATCTACCACTTGTAGGCTCTCTCTTTGCTTAGAGGACCCCTTTCAATATTTCCTGTAGAGCTGGTTTGGTATTTGCAAATTCTTTCAGTTTTTGTTTGTCCTGGAAGCTTTTAATCTCTCCTTCTATTTTCAATGATAGCCTAGCTGGATATAGTATTCTTGGCTGCATGTTTTTCTCGTTTAGTGCTCTGAAAATATCATGCCAGCTCTTTCTGGCCTGCCAGGTCTCTGTGGATAAGTCAGCTGCCAATCTAATATTTTTACCATTGTAAAAAAAAAAAAAATTTTTGATACCAGTCCTTGAGTCCTAAAACTGATTTTTATATGTTTACTTAAGTAAAAATTTTGGTTAATTAAATAAAACTAAGTAAATCTTAGTAAATATTAGTACAAGTTATTCTGAATTAGGGCAAAAAATAATCACAAAAGGGCACAGGAAGTTTTGTATAAATTTATATTCTTAAAAAATTTCCCTCTCACATGAAATCTTTCTAAACCACTCTTGCATGAAATTATCTTTCTGTGTACTATTAAATTTCCTGCCTATATTTCTCCTTTATTTAATCAAGTCTTCTCCCCCCAGTTTTATTGATAAATAATTGACCTATATCACTGTATAAGACCGATGTATGATGATTTTATTTACATAATATGAAATGATTACCACAATAGATTCAGCTAATATCCATCTTATATAGTCAATAGGAAAGAAATAAAAAAGGAAAATGTTTTCTTTTTGTGATAACTCCTAGAATTTACTTTCTTAATAACTTTCCTATATATCATATAGCAGTATTACCTATAGTCATCTTGTTTTACATTATGTTGCTAGAACTTATTCATCTTATAACTGGAAGTTTGCCACTTGGGGGTGCCTTCCTCCAATTTCCAACCCCCCACCCTCTGTCTCTAGTAACTGTAAGCCTCATCTCTATTTCTATGAGTTATTATTTTTTTAGATTCCACATATACCTGAAATCATAAAATATCTGTCTTTCTCTGTTTGACTTATTTCACTTAGTAGAATGCCTTCAAGACCCATCCATGTTGTCACAAATGGTAATCTTTTCATTTTTTATTGCTGAATAATATTCAGTTGTATATACAAACAATGCTTCTTTATACCTTCATCTTTTGATGGACCCTTAGGTTGTTCCCATGTCTTTATGATTATAAATAATGCTATTTTCAATAAGCGAGTGTGCAGATGTCTTTCAGTCAGGATTTTTGATTCCCAGAAGTGAAATTGCTAGATCATATGCTAATCCCATTTTTAACTTTTTAAAGAACCTTCATCTTGCTTTCCATAGTGACTTTACCAACCTACAATCATACCAACAGTTCACAAGGGTTCCCTTTCCCCAGCATTGTTATTTTAGTGAACACGACATGATATCTCATTGTGGTTTAAATTTTCATATTCTAATGACTAGTAAGGTTGAGTGTCTTTCATATACCTGTTGGCCGTTTGTATGGAAATTGCATTTTGTCTTTTTGCTATTGAGTTGTATATGTTCTTTATATATTTTGGATATTAAACTCTTATCAGATATTTGGTTTGAGAATTTTTTTTTACCATTCTGTAAATTCTCTTTTCATTTAATTGATAGTTTCTTTTGCTGCAGAGATTTTAGTTTGATGTTGTTCCACTTGTTTTTTTCTTTCTTGTGCTTTGAGTATTAGATCAAAAAAATCATTACCAATATCCATATCATTAGTAAATCATCACCAAAATCATTATAAATATCCATATCCATATCAAGAAGCTTTATTCCTCTTTTCTTCAAGGAGTTTCATAGTTTCAGCACCTACATTTAGGTCTTTAATTCATTTTGGGAAAAAAAAATTGGGGAGTAGTGTAAGAGATGGGCCCAGTTTTATTCTTTTATACAGTTATTCCAGTACCAGTTATTAAAATGACTGTTTTTTCTCCAATGACGGTCTTGGCTCTCTTGTCAAATATTAGTTGAATATGCTTGGGTTCATTTCTGTTCTGTCAGTTTAATGTCTGTTTTTATGCATCTATACTGTTTTGAGGAACCTAGTTTTATAGTGTAATTTGAAATCAAGAAATGAGATGCTTCCTGGTTTGTTCTTTCTCGGGATTTCTTTGGGTATTTAGGGTATTTTGTGGTTCCATGATACTTGAGGAGTGTTTTTTCTACTTCTATAAAAAAATGACACTGGTTTTGATGAAATTACATTGAGTATATATATGACTTTAATAGAATTGACATTTTAACAGTATTCTTCCAATCTATGAATACGGGATAGCTTTCCATTTATTTGTGTGTTCTACAATGTTTTTCATGAATGTCATAATTTTGAAGGTAGAAATATTTCACTTAGTTAAATTTGCTTCATGTTTTATTGTTTTTGATGCCATTATAAATGTGATAAATTTATTTTTCAGAAAATTCATTATTAGTGTATAGAAATACTACAGATTTTGTATGTTAATTTTGTATCCTGAAACTTTACTGAATTCATTGATTAAATCTAATAGTGTTTTGGTTGAGTCTTTAGGATTTTATACATATAAAATAATGTCACCTACAGAATAGAGAAAATTTTCTTTCTTTCCAATTCTGATACTATTTTTCCCCTTGCTGATTGCTCTAGGTAAGACTGTAATACCATGTTGAATAGGAATGGTGAGTGTGGGTACTGTGGTCTTGCTCCTTCCTGATTGGAGGGAAAAAGCTTTCAACTTTTTACCATTGAATATGATATTAGCTTATCATATATGGCCCATTATTATGTTGAGATATATTCCTTCTGTGCTCAACTGTTCAGCATTTTTATCATGAATAAATGGCGAATTTTGTCAGATGCATTTTCTGCATCTATGGGGCTGATCACAAGATTCTTTTCTTTCATTCCATTAGTGTGATATATCACATCATTTGATTTACATATGTTGAACCATCTTTGCATCCCTGGAATAAATCCCACTTGATTATCATGGTGAATGATTTTTTAAAAATATACAGCTGAATTTGATTTGCTTGTATTTTATTGAGAGTTTTTGCATTTGTATGCATCAGTAGAATTAGCCTGTAGTTTTTTTTTTTTTTAGTAGTGCCTTTTTTCTGGTTTGGGTATCAAGATAATGCTGGCCTCATAAAATTAGTTTGGAAGTGTTTCTTCCTCTTTCATTTTCGAGAGGAGGCAGGTAGAGAGTTTGTGAAGGATTGGTGTTAATATTTCTTTAAGTGTTTGGTAATATTCACAAGTGAAGCCATGTAGTCCTATGATTTTCTTCACTGGGAGATTTTTGATTATTGGCTCAATCTCCTTACTAGTAATTGGTCTATTTGGATTTTGTTTCTTTCTATTCAGTCTTAAAAGGTTCTGTATTTCTAGGAATTTTGCATTTCTGCCATGTTATCCAGTTTGTTGGCAGGCAATTGCTTATGTAATCTCTTGTGATCTTCTGTATTTCTGTGGTCTCAGTTGTGTACTTTCTCATTTCTAATTTAGTTATTTGGATCCTTTCTCTTTTTCTCTAGGTTTGTCTAAGGGTTGGTCAACTTCATTTATCATTTCAAAGATCCAGGATGCCTGGGTGGCTCAGTCAGTTAAGTGTTTGCCTTCAGTTCATGTCATGATCCCAGAGACCTGGGGTTGAGTCCTGCATCAGGCTCCTTGGTCAGTGGGGAGCCTACTTCTCCCTCTGCCTGGTGCTCCCCCTATTCATAGTCTCTTTTTCTCTACTTTGTGACAAATAAATAAGTAAAATCTTAAAAAAAAAATCAAACTTAGATGGACTAATCTTTTTAATTGTTATTTTGTTGTTGTTGATATTCTCCATTTCATTTATTTGTATTCTTTATTATTTCCTTTCTTCTACTAAGTTTGGACTCAGTGTGTTCTTTTTCTAGTTGTTTAAGTCAAAAGTTGTGTTGTTTATTTGGGTTGTTTCTGGCTTCTTAACGCAGGTGTTCATTGCTATGAACTTTCTTCTTAGTAAATTTTTTTATTGCTGTATCCAAAACTTCTAATATATGTGTTCCCATCTTTATTTGTCTCAAGAAACTTTATATCCACTAAGGCTTGTTTCGTGGCCCAGCACTGGTCTACCCTAGAAAATGTTCCATATGCCCTTGAGAAAAATGTGTATTCTGTTGTTGGGGAGAATGTTCTATGTATGTCCATTAGATCCATTTCATCTACTGTGTTGTCCAAATCCACTGTTTCATTAGCGATTCTCTCCAGATGATCTAATAACAAGGGATGGATTTTTAAATCCCCCAACTCCTTTTGTATTACTGTTTGTCTTTTTAGCTCTATTAGTTTTTGCTTTGTATATTTAGGTGCTACAATGTTGGGTGCATAAATAAACATTTACAGTTGTTATAGCTTCTTGATATTTTGACTTCTTTATCATTATATAGTAAGTTTTTCTCTTTTGTTCCATTTATTTAAATTATTTTGTCTGTCCCTGTTTATGTTTTGTTTGCTTGTTACTATTTGCTTGAAATGTCTTTTCGATTCCCTCACTTTCTGTCTATGTGGATCTTTAAGACTAAAATAGGTAACTTATAGGCAGAATTTTGTTGAATTTTTATCCATTCAGCCATTCTATGCCTTTTACAGGAAAATTTAATCTGTTTACATTTAAAGTAATTATTGACATGTAGGAAATTACTATTGCCATTTTGTTCATTGTTTTCTGGTTGTTGTATAGATTTGTTGTTCCTTTTTTCTTATCCTGCTGTCTTTTTTGTGTGTGTTTTGATGTATTTTATAATCAATATCTTTTGAATTCATTATCATATTCTTTTGTATAATTATCACACAATTTTCCCTAGTGGTTGCCATGAGCTTTACATACAATATCTTAAACTTACAATACTCTGTCTTAAACTGATAACTTCAATAAAATTTATAAACTTTATACTTTTTTCCCTGTTATGTTTTGGGTTATTGCTACTAGAATTTATGTTTTTCTAATAACAGATTATTGTACTTCTGGTTATTTTCACTACTTTTTTTTAACTTTTAAACTAAATATATTTTATTATTGTTTTTCTTTCAAATTCTTATTTAAATTCTAATTAGTTAACATATAGTATAACATTGGCTTCAAGAATAGAATTTGGGGGTGCCTGGGTGGCTCAGTGGTTTAAAGCCTCTGCCTTCGGCTTGGGTCATGATCCCAGGCTCCTGGGATCGAGCCCGGCATTGGGCTCTCTGTTCAGTGGGGAGCCTGCTTCCTCCTCTCTCTCTCTCCCTGCCTCTCTGCCTACTTACAGATCTCTGTCTGTTGAATAAATAAATACAATCTTTAAAAAAAATAGAATGTGGTGATTCATCACTTACATATCATACCAAGTTTGCTCCTTAATACCCATCATCCACTTAGCCCATACCCCATTCCTTCCCTCCATCAACTTTCAATCTGTTCTCTATATTTAAGTCTCATGGTTTTCTTTCCTTTTTTTTTTCTCATATGCTCATTTGTTTTGTTTCTTAAATTGCACATGTGAGTGAAATTATATGATGTCTTTCTCTGACTTATTTCACTCAGCATAACATACTCTAGCTCCATCCATGTTGTTACAGATGGCAAGATTTCATTCCTCTTGATTGCTGAGTAATATTCCTGTGTGTGTGTGTGTGTGTGTGTGTGTGTGTACACAAATCTTTTTTTCTGAAGATTTATTTATTTATCTGAGAGAGAGCATGTGAGTGGGAGAAGAGGCAAAGGGAAAGGAAAAAAAATCTCAGACTCTCCACTGAGCAGGTTGCTCCACATGGTGCTCAATCCCACAACCCTGAGATCATGACATGAGACAAAATGAAGAGTTGACTCCTTAACAGACTGAGCCACCCAGGCACCCCTATACCTCATTTTCTTGATCCATTCATCAGTCGATGTGCATTTGGACTCTTTCCATAGTTTGGGTTGATAATACTGCCATAAGCAATTTGGTGTGTGTGCCTCTTCAAATCTGTGTTTTTATATATTTTGGATAAATACCTAGTTGTGCAATTGCTGGGTCATAAGGTAGTTCTACTTTTAACTTTTTGCGGAAGCTTCATCCTGTTTTCCAGAATGCTGCACCAGTTTGCATTCCCACCAACAGTGTAAGAGGGTTCCCCTTTCTTCACACCCTTACCAACATCTGTTGTTTCTTGTGTTGTTAATTTTAGCCATTTTGACAGGCGTTTTCATGGTTTTGATTTGTATTTCCCTAATAATGAGTGGTGCTGAGCATTTTCTCACATGCCTCTTAGCCATCTGGATGTTTTCTTCGGAAAAATTTCTATTCAAGTCTTGTGCCCATTTCTTAACTAGACTATGTGTTTTGGGGGTGTTGAGTTTGGCAAGTTCTTTATAGATCTTGGATATGAGCCTTTTATCAGATATGCCATTTGTAAATATCTTCTCCAATTTTATAGGCTGCCTTTTAGTTTTGTTGTTTGTTTTCTTTGCTGTGCTGAAGTTTTTTATTTGATTAAATCCCAATAGTTTTTTTTTTTTTTTTTTGCTTTTGTTTCTATTGCCTCTGGCAATATGTCTAGTAGGAAGTTGCTATGGTGAAAGTAAAAAATATTTCTGCCTGTGTTCTCCTCTAGGATTATGATGGTTTCCTGTCTCACATTTAGATCTTTCACCCATTTTTAATTGATTTTTGTGTATGGTGTAAGAAAATGATCCAGTTTCATTCTTCTGCATGTGGCTGTCCAGTTGTCCCAAGACCATCTGTTGAATTTACTGTCTTTTTTCCCATTGGATATTCTTTCTAGCTTTGTTGAAGATTAGTTGGCCATATAGTTGTGGGTCCATTTCTGGATATTCCTTTATATTCCACTGATCTATGTGTTTGTTTTTGTGCCAGTACCATATTGTCTTGATGACTATGGCTTTGTAACATAGCTTGAAATCTGAAATAATGATGCTTCCATCTTTGCTTTTCTTTTTCATGATTATTTTGGCTATTCAGTGTTTTTTTTTGTTGTTGTTGTTGTTCTATATAAATTTTTGGATTGTTTGTTCTAGCTCAGCAAAAAATGCTGGTGATATTTTTATAGGGATTGCTTTAAATGTGCACATTATTTTGGGTAGTATAGACATTTTAACAGTGTGTTTTCTAATCTATGAGCATGGAATATTTTTTCATTTCTTTGTGTCCTCTTCAATTACTTTCATAAGTGTTCTATAGTTTTCAGCATACAGATCTTTTGCCTTTTTGGTTGGGTTTATTCCCAGGTATCTTATGGTTTTTGGTGCAATTGTAAATGGGATTGATTCCTTGATTTCTTTTAATGCTGTTTCATTATTAGTGTATAGAAAAGCAACAGATTTCTGTACGTTGATTTTATATCCTGCAACTTTGCTGAATTCATATATCAGCCATCAAAATATGATGTGAGATCATGGAGCCCAATAGTCAAGAAAGAATTCTTGAGATGTCTTCAGTGCAAAATGTGTGATTTTATTATGCCCCAGGGACAGAACCCATGGGCAGAAAGAACTGCATTGTAAATGTGGGGAGTGACTGATTAGTGACTGATTATCCAGAATTGAAAAAAAAAAAGAAAGAAAAAAAAAAAAAAAGCACTTCCCCATTTCCAGGTGTGAAAGAAAACATCTACCTCAAGGCTCGCCAGCTCTCCGGGCCTGTGTTGTATTATTGGACCCTCCTTCTGGCTCCTCTTCCTGCCCGAGAACTTCTACCCCTTCCCCAGAGAGGAGGCCAGAGGCTAAGTCACCAACAGTGGGCCTCTCAGGACTTACAGAAATAAAGATGGAATTAGTCAAAAAAAATGTGAGAAAAATTTTTTTTTAATTTTTAAATTTGGGAGATTGGGAGAGTAAAGATAACCTAAGTATCTAAAGGGAGTTCTGCATGTTAAAGAAGAGTTATAGGATCATGGGTGTCTGGCTATTGTCAAGATATGGTTGTTTTAATCTCTAGAAAAACAGTATTAGGCAACTATGAGTTCCTTGAGAGCTGTCACACAGATCCCACCTCTGAGGTGAGGGTGAGTGTTGCAGGTATTGGCTTGTGCTTTGCCCTCAACTTGGCTTTTGCTCCCTCATCATTACTATTGTGGCGATATTACTCCCCATCTAAATCTTCTGTTTTCTTGTGTTGCCTTACTTTGGTATTTTATTTATTTACTCATTCAGTATTTATTGAAGAACTACTATATGTATGCATTGTGTTAGGAGTGATGCACAGTTGTGAACATAGATTTTACATTGTTGAAACATAAAATTATGGAGAATGACTTTGTGATATACTATATACCTGAGGGAAATTAAATCTCAAAGAATAATGTTAAAATGGCATACCCAATTGTTACCACTCTGCTCACCATAATCTGATTCTGCTAACCATGCAGCATTCAGTCCATCTGCATGAAACTCTTCTTTGCACAAATAAATACCTAAGGGATTATGCAGTCTAGCTGAAAAGTCACACAGTAAAGTAGAGATAGAGTAAATCATATATTTTAGTATATATATATTTTAAAGAACCATATAGCAGGATACTAGAAATCAGGAATATAAGCAGAAGAAATGGGATGGGTTGAATTTTAGATAGAGTGATCTAATTTACCTAATGTTTTAAAATTTATCTCAAGTCAGATTCATATCTTTTTTATCATGTAAATAATGTGTATCCACCCTTTTTTCCAGTTACATCCTTACCAGTATGAAAGATAAAGTAGTTTGCTGAATTTGGGGAGAGATTTTAGCATTCTCTAAAGGATTTTCACACCTAAAAGGTAAGTACTGAATATTTTAAGTACAGAAATTAAGTCATTACAAAGTCATTGGTCCTTGAAGCATTTACTGAAAGTTTGACTATTGCCATTTACTGGCTCCTTTTTGCCACCAATTCACTAGTACTCAAGACTAAAGTATATCTTTGTTAAACTTTAGTTGTATGCATGCTGTCCGTAGGTTACCTTGCCTCAGGCCACTGCCTCACACATAATACAGGACAATGATTGACTGACTTCCCATACATTAACATATTTTTTCCTTACAAGTATTGGTAAGTTTTAGGTTAATGGTATCGTGAGATATTTTAAGCATCGGTTTTCTGTAGGCTTATTTAAGTACTCTTGGACTAATTAAATGATTCTCATTTCATTTCTGTTCCTTCCTTCCTTTCCTCCTCTCTCTCTTTCATCCTTCCTTCTTTTTTCCATCATTTCCATCCTTTTGTCACTTTCTTCTCCAAGTCAAAAAGTTGGTTCTTCCCCATATGATCCATTCAGAAGTCTGATATAAAATATTATCTTTTTTATATGTTATCAAATCCAAGAGAATAAGAAATATAGGAATCCCAATAACTGTATGACTTATTCAAATCTCTTTGTCCAAAAATATCTCTTTAAATTTTTTCAATAAAAAAATCCCTTTTTCTTGAGCCATATATCAAATTCAGATACTTTTTTTTAGCCTTGCTGTTCTCTTGAAATTAAGACTCTAATAACCTGATGTCTACATATCCTAAAACTGCACATTGCAGTCAAATGGACATCATAGTCTGTTACATCCCCCAATAATGGGTCCTGGATCAAAGGAGTGAGACCGATACAAAGCAAAGGTCAAGCAAAGCTTTTTTTTTTTTTTTTTTTTTGGTAGAATTCTTATTTATTTGCAATGAAAGGGTTTTTTTAAATTTATTCTTTATAAACATATAATGTATTTTTATCCCCAGGAGTACAGGACTGTGAATCGCCAGGTTTACAAACGTCACAGCACTCACCATAGCACATACCCTCCCCAATGTCCATAATCCCACGCCCTCTCCAAATCCCCTACCCCCAGCAACCCTCAGTTTGTTTTGTGAGATTAAGACTCATGGTTTGTCTCCTCCCAATCCCATCTTGTTTCATTCATTCTTCTCCTACCCCCTTAACCCCCCATGTTGCATCTCCACTTCCTCATATCAGGGAGAAAAATATGATAGTTGTCTTTCTCTGCTTGACTTATTTCGCTAAGCATAATACCCTCTAGTTCCATTCACGTCATCACAAATGGCAAGATTTCATTTCTTTTGATGGCTGCATAGTATTCCATTGTGTATATATACCACCTCTTCTTTATCCATTCATCTGTTGATGGACATCTAGGCTCTTTCCATAGTTTGGCTATTGTAGACATTGCTGCCATAAACATTCGGGTGCACATGCCCCTTCGGATACTACGTTTGTATCTTTAGGGTAAATACCCAGTAGTACAATTGCTGGGTCATAGGGTAGTTCTATTTTCAACATTTTGAGGAACCTCCATGCTGTTTTCCAGAGTGGTTGCACCAGCTTGCATTCCCACCAACAGGTAGGAGGGTTCCCCTTTCTCCACATCCTCTCCAGCATCTGTCATATCC
Source organism: Mustela nivalis (assembly GCF_964662115.1). NCBI lineage: Eukaryota > Metazoa > Chordata > Mammalia > Carnivora > Mustelidae > Mustela > Mustela nivalis. Next base: position 72,113,487 of record NC_139020.1, read on the forward strand.
TGACTTGTTGGTTTTAGCCATTCTGACTGGTGTGAGGTGATATCTCATTGTGGTTTTGATTTGTTTCCCTGATGCCCAGTGATATGGAGCACTTTTTCATGTGTCTGTTGGCCATCTGGCTGTCTTCTTTGCAGAAATGTCTGTTCAAGTCTTCTGCCCATTTCTTGATTGGATTATTTGTTTTTTGGATGTTGAGTTTGATAAGTTCTTTATAGATTTTGGACACTAGTCCTATACCTGATATGTCGTTTGCAAATATCTTCTCCCATTCTGTCAGTTGTCTTTTGATTTTGTTAACTGTTTCCTTTGCTGTGAAAAAGCTTTTGATCTTGATAATATCCCAATAGTTCATTTTTGCCCTTGATTCCCTTGCCTTTGGCGTTGTTCCTAGGAAGATGTTGCTGCAGCTGAGGTCGAAGAGATTGCTGCCTGTGTTTCCTCAAGGATTTTGATGGATTCCTCTCTCACATTGAGGTCCTTTATCCATTTTAAGTTGATTTTCGTGTGTTATGTAAGGAAATGGTCCAATTTCATTTTCTGCATGAGGCTATCCAATTTTCCCAACACCATTTATTGAAGAGGCTGTCTTTTTTCCATTGGATATTCCTTCCTGCTTTGTTGAAGATTAGTTGACCATAGAGTTGAAGATCTATTTCTGGGCTCTCTATTCTGTTCCATTGATCTATTTGTCTATTTTTGTGCCAGTACCATGCTGTCTTGACTATGACAGCTTTGTAATAGAGCCTGAAGTCCGGAATTGTGATGCCACCAACTTTGGCTTTCTTTCTCAATATTCTTTTGGCTATTCGAGGTCTTTTCTGATTCCATATAAATTTTAGGGTTATTTGTTCCATTTCTTTGAAAAAAATGGATGGTATTTTGATAGGAATTGCATTAAATATGTAGATTGCTTTAGGTAACATAGACATTTTCACAATATTTATTCTTCCAATCCAGGAGCTTGGAACATTTTTTCCATTTCTTTGTGTCTTCCTCAATTTCTTTCATGAGTACTTGATAGTTTTCTGAGGATAGAATATTAGCCTGTTTGGTTAAGTTTATTCCTAGGTATCTTATAGTTTTGGGTGCAATAGTAAATGGGATTGACTCCTTAATTTCTCTTTCTTCTGTCTTGTTGGTGTAGAGAAATGCAACTGATTTCTGTGCACTGATTTTATATGCTGACACTTTACTAAATTCCTGTATAAGTTCTAGCAGTTTTGGAGTGGAGTCTTTTGGGTTTTCCACATATAGTATCATATCATCTGCAAATAGTGATAGTTTGGCTTCTTCTTTTCTGAATTGGATGCCTTTAATTTCCTTTTGTTGTCTGATTGCTTGATTACTATTGTTGAATAGTAGTGGAGATAACAGACATCCCTGCCATGTTCCTGACCTTAGTGGAAAAGCTTTCAGTTTTTCTCCATTGGAAATGATATTTGCGGTGGGTTTTTCGTAGATGGCTATGATAATATTGAGGTATGTGCCCTCTATCCCTACACTTTGAAGAGTTTTGATCAGGAAGGGATGCTGTACTTTGTCAAATGCTTTTTCAGCATCTATTGAGAGTATCATATGGTTCTTGTTCTTTCTTTTATTGATGTGTTGTATCACATTGACTTATTTGCAGATGTTGAACCAACCTTGCAGCCCTGGAATAAATCCCACTTGGTCGTGGTGAACAATCTTTTTAATGTACTGTTGAATCCTATTGGCTAGTATTTTGGTGAGAATTTTCACATCTGTGTTTATCAAGGATATTGGTCTATAGCTCTCTTTTTTGATGGGATCCTTGTCTGGTTTGGGGATCAAGGTGATGCTGGCCTCATAAAATGAGTTTGGAAGTTTTCCTTCCATTTCTAGTTTTTGGAACAGTTTCAGAAGAATAGGAATTCGTTTTTCTTTAAATGTTTGGTAGAATTCCCTGGGAAGCCGTCTGGCCCTGGGCTCTTGTTTGTTTGGAGATTTTTGATGACTGTTTCAATCTCCTTACTGGTTATGGGTCTGTTCAGGTTTTCTGTTTCTTCCTGGTTCAGTTGTGGTAGTTTATATGTCTCTAGGAATACATCCATTTCTTCCAGATTGTCAAATTTGTTTGTGTAGAGTTGCTCATAGTATGTTCTTGTAATTGTTTGTATTTCTTTGGTATTAGTTGTGATCTCTCCTCTTTCATTCATGATTTTATTTATTAGGGTCCTTTCTCTTTTCTTTTTGATAAGTCTGGCCAGGGGTTTCTGCTCTGATCTTTATGATTTCTCTTCCCTGCTGGGTCTAGGGTTTCTTTCTTGTTCTTTCTCCAGCTCCTTTAGGTGTAGGGTTAGTTTGTGTACTTGAAACCTTTCTTGTTTCTTGAGAAAGGCTTGTACTGCTATTTATTTTCGTTTCAGGACTGCCTTTGCTGTGTCCCACAGATTTTGAACTGTTGTATTTTCATTATCATTTGTTTCCATGAATTTTTTTCAATTCTTCTTTAATTTTCTGGTTGACCCATTCATTCTTTAGAAGGATTTTGTTTAACCTCCATGTATTTGGGTTCTTTCCAAATTTCCTCTTGTGATTGAGTTCTAGCTTCAGAGTGTTGTGGTCTGAATATATGCAGGGAATGATCCCAATCTTTTGATATCAGTTGATACCTGTTTTAGAACCCAGGATGTGATCTATTTTTGAGAATGTTTCATGTGCACCAGAGAAGAATGTGTATTCTGTTGCTTTGGGATGAAATGTTCTGAATATATCTGTGATGTCCATCTGGTCCAGTGTGTCATTTGAGGCCTTTATTTCCTTGTTGATCTTTTGCTTGGATGATCTGTCCATTTCAGTGAGGGGAGTGTTAAAGTCCCCTACTATTATTGTATTATTGTTGATGTGTTTCTTTGATTTTGTTATTAATTGGTTTATATAGTTGGCTGCTCCCATGTTAGGGGCATAGATATTTAAAATTGTTAGATCTTCTTGTTGGACAGATCTTTTGAGTATGTTATGGGGTCCTTCCTCATCTCTTATTATAGTCTTTGGCTTAAAATCTAATTGATCTAATATAAAGATTGCTACCCTTGCTTTCTTCTGAAGTCTATTAGCATGGTAAATTGCTTTACCCCCCTCACTTTAAAACTGGAGGTGTCTTCGGGTCTGAAATGAGTTTCTTGTAGGCAACATATATATGGGTTTTGTTTTTTTATCCATTCTGATACCCTGTGTCTTTTGATTGGGGCGTTTAGCCCACTAACATTCAGGGTAACTATTGAGAGATATGAGTTTAGTGCCATTGTATTGCCTGTAAGGTGACTATTACTATATATTGTCTCTGTTCCTTTCTGATCTACTACTTTTAGTCTCTCTCTTTGTTTAGAGGACCCCTTTCAATATTTCCTGTAGAACTGGCTTGGTGTTTGCAAATTCTTTCAGTTTTTGTTTGTCCTGGAAGCTTTTTATCTCTCCTTCTATTTTCAGTGATAGCCTAGCTGGATATAGTATTTTGGCTGCATGTTTTTTTTTTTGTTTAGTGCTCTGAATATATCATGCCAGTTCTTTCTGGCCTGCCAGGTCTCTGTGGGTAAGGCTGCTGCCAATCTAATATTTTTACCATTGTATGTTACAGACTTCTTTTCCTGGGCCGCCTTCAGGATTTTCTCTTTGTCATTAAGACTTGTAAATTTTACTATTAGGTGACAGGTGTGGACCTATTTAGTTGAATTTGAAGGGGGTTCTCTGCGCCTCCTGGATTTTGATGCTTGTTCCCTTTGCCTATTAGGGAAATTTTCTCTAATAAATCTCTCTAGTATACCTTCTGCTCCCCACTCTTTCTTCTTTTCTGGAATCCCAATTATTCTAATGTTGTTTTGTCTTATGGTGTCACTTATCTCTCGAATTCTCCCCTTATGGTCCAGTAGCTGTTTGTCCCTCTTTTGCTCAGCTTCTTTCTTCTCTGTCATTTGGTCTTCTATATTACTAATTCTTTCTTCTGCCTCATTTATCCTAGCAGTGAGAGTCTCCATTTTTGATTGCACCTCATTAATAGCTTTTCTTATTCCAACTTGGTTAGATTTTAGTTCTTTTATTTCTCCAGAGAGGGCTTTTATATCTCCCGAGAGGGTTTCTCTGATATCTTCCATGCCTTTTCCAAGCCTGGCAAGAACCTTGAGAATCATCATTCTGAACTCTAGATCTGACATATTACCAATGTCTGTATTGATTAGGTCCCTAGCCTTCGGTACTGCCTCTTGTTCTTTTTTTTTTTTTTTATGGTGTTTTTTTCTGCCTTGTCATTTTGTCCAGATAAGAGTATATGAAGGAGCAAGTAAAATACTAAAAGTGTGGCAAAGGCCCAGGAAAATATGCTTTAACCAAATCAGAAGAGACCCCAAATCGTGGTGGGGGGGGGGGGGAGAAAGAGGATAAAAAGAGGTTCAGAAAAAAAAAAAGAAACAATTAAAAAAGAAAATGAATAAAGAAAAAATTTAAAAAGAAAAAAATATATACCTACTAGATAAACTAGTTTAAAAAATGTTAAATAATAAAAGGGTAAAAGTTTAAAAAATTTAGCAGAAGAAGAAAAAAAATTTGAAAAAAAAAAACAAATTAAATTAACTGCAAGACTAATGAATCATGGGGAGAAAGCCATGAGTTCAGTGCTTTGCTTTCTCCTCCTCTGGAATTCTGCTGCTCTCCATGGTATTGAACCTGCACTCCTTGGTATGTGAACTTGGTCCTGGCTGGATTTCTTGTTGACCTTCTGGGGGAGGGTCCTGTTGTAGTGATTCTCAAGTGTCTTTGCCCCAGGCGGAATTGCACAGCCCTTACTAGGGGCCTGACTGAGTAATACACTAGGGTTCGCTTTCGGGAGCTTTTGTTCCCAGAATGCTTTCCATAGAGTTCCGGAGGACAGGAATGAAAATGGTGGCCTCCCAGTCTTTGGCCTGGAGGAGCCGAGGGCTGGGGTCCCCACTCCTCAGTGCACCCTCAGAGAATAGCACCCAATCACTTCCATCTCCCTGGCCTCCGGCCGTGCTTCGAGCTCACCCAGCCTGTGACCAGTTCAAGGTAACCCCGAGCTCAGAGCTCACTCCTAGGCTCTGTCTCTGTAGCTGGCTTCCCCATTCTCATACCTGCAAGCTCTGTGACACTCAGACACCCCCGATCCTTCTGTGACCCTGTGGGACCTGGGGCCATGCTGACCCCGCGTTGGCTTCACCATGGTTTAGCCTCTGGAGCGATGTCCCTCAGTGGAACAGACTTTTAAAAGTCCTGATTTTGTGCTCCATTTCTCCGCTGCTTGCCAGGAGCCGGCTACTCTCCCCCTCCCCCTGCCACTGTGGTCTATCTTCCCGTCGCTTTGGATTCCCTTCTCTGCCAGTCCTACCTTTCAGAAAGTAGTTGATTTTCTGTTTCTAGAATTGCTGTTCTTCTTCTCTTCAATCTCCCATTGGATTTGTAGGTGTTTGCAATCTTTAGATAAGCTCTCTAGCTGATCTCCTGCTACTTGATGTAGCCTCAGCCTGCTACTTCTCCACCATCTTGACTCCTCTGACACAAAGGTCAAGCAAAGCTTTATTTCGCACCAAGCATCAGGAATCAAACCGACCAATCAGGGCCGTCTCTTACAAAGAGGTGCCTGCCTTACAGACTAACTTTTATAGGGCAAAGACCATGTGGTTGAGCCTGGCCACACGCAAGTGGCCAATGAGATTGTAACACACAGAGAAAGCTGCACAGCTCATGCTAGGTCACACACGGGTTGCCAGTTGAATTACAATTCACCCCAGAGTAGCTATTTGAACTATCCTATCACCTTGGTCAGAATTGGTGCCCAAAAGGTGGGGCCCACACTCCTTGGTAGCTATGGAGACAGTATGCACGCCCCACTGTTTGCATGTCTCCACCTGGCCTGACTCTTTCCTGCATCCGGGCTCTGTTATCTCTACCTGACCTACCCTTGTATTTGGGCTCTGTTTTCTCTACCTGACCTGACCCACCCTTGTATTTGGGCTCTGTTATCTGGGACTGGTCTCGACCATATTTTACTGGTTTCCTGGACTTGCTTTTAAGTAGGTTCCCCTCATGGGTGCGGGGGTTGGGGGGGCAGGGTTAGTTTAAGTTTTACTGCATAAACAACAAATTCACTGTTTAACTGGATGGAATCACTCTGGCTAAATAGGCCCTTACATAGTCTTCCTAACTAGCAGATAGTACTATGGCATTGACCCCTTTCTATTGTCTGTTGAATGGCAATTTTGTTCTTCCATGGCTATTTGGGATAAGCATGTATAAAATCATTACAAAGGATGCATGTTTAATCAAGGAACTATCAAAATTCCTGTGTCTTTTAGATTAGTTTGGAGGAAACTTAAACCCATTCTGAAAACCAACCAGCAGTTAGCAGTAAAACAGAGAACATAGAAGTCTCCTGTGTAAATAGGTCTTGAACAATTATCATGAATACAAAGCAATTTAATTTGAATTTCAATACAATTGCTGTTTATAAATATATATTTTAGTTCTATATTAATAAGGAACAGATTCTTTTAATATCAAAAAGAATACACCATTTAATTTTGATTTTCAATGAAATTTAAAAAAGCACAATTTTACAAATCTCTTTAGGGTATTAAAAATGGATTTCTATGAATACAATAAAATAGAAGTTCATGGCAAAGTTCTCAAGTGTAATAAAATCTTTTGGACTTTTCTATAATAAAAATGAGTACTATATCATTTAAAGTCATTGACTGTAGCTCTTCTTTTGTTTCCTAATTTTCCTGAAAGTTAAATCAAAGCTCTTTTTCTTCTATGACACAGATTTTTCCTTTAGCAGACAAAACTTTGAGAAATCTGGGTATGATTGGACACCATAATTTTCCCATATATTAGTTACAGATGATTAAATTATATTTTATGAGTATGAGCTTCTGCATGCAAAATAAATTTAAATGTGTATACAATTATCTGTAATCTGGACATGAAGTACATGTTGTTTATGAAATTATTTGCTCACCCACATGAAGATTTTTTTGTAGGGTAACTGACTCCAATTAGAAAGAGTTCACAAATTGCTGCTACTCAACCTTAACCAGTTTTTAAAGCAACATAGAAAAAAAATGTTTTTCTGTTCTTCTTTAAAAAAAATTCAAGATTTTTTAATCTGTTTGCTCTCACCGTAACTTTTAAAGACTTGATTTTATGAGCAATTAAGAGAAATTTTACTCATTTATAGAAATTATGTTAGCTTAGAAAGTATGATGTGTTTTTCACAGTTCTCTGTCATTCTTTACTTCTCCTAACAATAAAGATTCCCAGCCAACTAGTAATGGGTTTCTTTTAACACTAATATTTCAACTTTTTGGCTGTTCTAAGTTTTTCTAGTGATAATATCATTTAAAATGTAATTGTTACACTCAAATATTTATTTTATTTCCTTGAACTATTAAGTTTTCATGAGATGCTCATAGAATCTTTTGTTTCATGGACCATAAATAAACCCCCAAACCACCACTTCAGCACATTGCTAATTGTAATGCACCGTGTAATGTTATAGGCCATTATACAGATGTTTTCTGTTATTGTTAGGTGGCAGACAGTGACATTGAAATGTGTGCTTGCATTGCAGAGATAGTGTGAACTCAATCATGAGTCTTAATGTAATAGTTTAACTCCACAAACCCAAATTTATTTAGTGTGTTTGCCCTTCAAGTAAGCTGTTATATTTGAATTCTTAGGAATAACAACCCAAGCCTTGATTTCCCTGAATTAAATACAAATAAGTTGATAAGAATGGTTCTCTGATTCATACTTCACTGTGTATCTTTTCATAAGAGATCTGACCATTGATATCAAGCATACTGTTGTGAAAAATTCTTAAGTTACATTAGGTTTAAAAAAAAAATAAAACAGTGCCACCCTCCCTGTCTCTAAAATAAGACTAGAATCTGAGGTGGGTTTTTTTTTTTTTTTTTAATTTCTGTATATGGTTCTGGTTATCTTTAAGTGGAATGAATGAACCCTGTGTACAGATAGAGGTATCCCCAATCAAAATGCATAATGTACCATCTTATTTCAAAACTAACCTCTTCCTTGGAAGAAAAAAAAAAATAAAAACCCAAGTGTTAGATGTTAATAATCCATTATTCAATGGCTAGAGAATGAACCGGACTCATTTTAAGGTCATGACATGCTGGGTATTAACTTCCAGTCAAAAGTAAAAGGTTTCAAAGGAAAGAATATAGGGAACATTAAGATGTCTAAGTACAGTCCATGTCAAGTTTTTTCTTTTTTTTTCATCTCTATCTCTATCAATGATAAATTGATAACGTTTTTGTGGGGTTACTAAGTACCAGGTATTATACCGAGGACTTTCTGGGTATTACTTCCCTGAATTCTCAAAACAACACAATGAGATAGCAACTAACATTCATCAAACACTCATATAAGTGCTTTATTTTAATTATTTAATCCTCAAAACAAATACATAACGGTATTATTACTTTCATTCTACTAATGAGAAAAACAGAGTGATTATATAATTTATAAAGATCTTTGTAGGAGTTTTCTCTTGCCAAATAACAAACTACTACAAACTTAGTGCCTTGTACCAAACACACATTTGTTAGCTCATAGTTCCGTAGGTGAGAAGTCTGAGGACCAGGCTGCCAGGTTGTCTGCTTAGGATGTCGGAAGGCTAAAATCAAGGTGCCAAGGATTTTCTTTCTTTTTTAAAATCAATTGTAATCAGAGGAGTTATATCTCATCATATTCATAGTCTTGGGGATTATTCAGACTGTATACACTGTGGAGCAGTAATCTTGAGGTACACTTTAGAATTCTACTACAACCATCTCCTAGTCAAAAGGGAGAAGACATTTCAAACTAAAATCTCAATTGGCAAAGCCCTAGCCTAGCCATTTCTCAATTCTAGATGGGGAAGAGTAGGAACCCATAGGTTCTCTGGAGTTGCTTCAAAGAGTTCGTGAGAAAGACTTATTTTACTTTTTTTATTGGGATAAAATTGAAATATAACCTAGTAGTTTCAGGTATACACAAAATAATTTGATATATGTATAAATTGTGAAATAATCAGTGAACTATGCCTAGTTAAGATCCTTCATCACACCTAGTTACAAATTTTCTTGTGATAATCTAGTATCTTAGCAACTTTCAAATATACAGTACAATATTAATGACTATAGTCACCATGCTATACAATACATCTTCATGGTGTATCTATTTTTAACCGTGATTTTTTACATTTTAACAATTGTAATTCATTTCACCAACTCACACCCTCCACCTCTGGCAAACAGGTTCTCTGCATTTATAGATTTTTCTTTCTTCTCTCTCTCTCTCAATCTCTCTCTTATTTTGGATTTCACATATAAATTAAATCATACAGCATCTGTCTTTGTTTGATTTACTTCATTTAGCATAATGTCCTTAGGGTCCATCCATGTTGTTGCAAATGACAAGATTTCCTTTTGATTTATGGAAGAATAATATTTCTATGTGTATATACATACATATGCAAGTGTATATGTATATATGCATGTGTGTTCATATAATACATGTGTTCATTCATCCATCAGTGGACACCTAGGTTAATTGCATGCCTTGGCTATTATAATTAATGCTACAAGGCACATGGGGGTGCAGATGTCTTTTCAAGGAAGTATTTTTATTTCCTTCAGATAAATATCCAAAAGTGGAATTGCTGGATCATAGGGTAGTTCTATTTTAAAATTTTTGAGAACCTTCCATGCTGTTTTTTATAGTGGCTGCCACTTTTTACACTCCCTTCAACAGTGCACAAGAGCTTCCCTTTCTCCACATCTCTGCCATTTATATATTATTTATATTATATATTATTTATATATATTTATATATTATTACTTGTAATTTAGAGAATAACCATTTTAACAGGTGTGAGGTGATTTGCATTTTCCTAACGATTAGTGATGAGCACCTTTTCATGAATGTGTTGGCCATATGTATGTCTTTTTTGGAAAAACTGTCTATTTAGATTCTCTGGGGCACCTGGGTGGCTCAGTGGGTTAAGCCTCTGCCTTCAGCTCAGGTCATAGTCTCAGGGTCCTGGGACTGAGCCCCACATCGGGTTCTCTGCTCAGCAGGGAGCCTGCTTCCCCCCCCCCCCCGCCTGTCTCTCTGCCTACTTGTGATCTTTCTCTCTGTCAAATAAATAAATAAAATCTTAAAAACAGATTCTCTTTTTTTTTTACTGTGTTATGTTAGTCACCATAAATTAGTTTTTGATGCAGTATTCCAAGATTCATTTTATATGTACAACACCCAGTGTTCCATGTAATACATGTCTTCCTTAATACCCACCACAAGGCTCACCCATCTCTCTACCTGCCTCCCCTCTAAAACTGTCAATATGTTTCTTGGAGTCCACAGTCTCTCATGGTTCATCTCCCCCTCCTAGTTCCCCCAATTCACTTTTTCTTTCCTTCTCCTAATGCCCTCCATGTTATTCCTTATATTCCACAAGTAACTGAAGCCATATGATAACTGACTTTCTCTACTTGACTTATTTCACTCAGGATAATCTCCTCCAGTACCATCCATGTTGATACAAAAGTTGGTTATTCATCCTTTCTGATGGCTGAGTAATATTCCATTGTACATATGGACCACATCTTCTTTATCCATTTGTCTATTGAAGGGCATCTTGGCTCTTTCCACAGTTTGGCTATTGTGGACATTGCTACTATGAACATTGGGGTACAGGTAGCCCTTCTTTTCACTACATCTGTATCTTTGGGATAAATACCCAGTAATGCAATTGCTGGGTCATAGGGTAACTTTATTTCTAATTTTTTGAGGATTCTCTGCATGTTTTCCAGAGTGTCTGCACCATCCTACATTCCCACCAATGGTATTAAGAGGGTTCCCTTTCTCCACATCCTCTCCAACATTTGTTGTTTCCTGCCCTGTTAATCTTTGCCATTCTAACTGGTGTAAGGTGGTATCTCAGTGTGGTTTTGATTTGAATTTTCCTGGTGGCTAATGATGATGAACATTTTTTTCACGTGTCTGCTACCCATTTGTATGTTCATTCCTTCTGCCCATTTTGACATGATTATCTGTTTTTGAGTTTAAGAAGTTCTTTATAGATCTTGGATATCAGCCCTTTGTCTGCAGTGTCATTTACGAATATCTTCTCCCATTCCGTGAGTTGCTTATTTGTTTGTTGACTGTTTCCTGTGCTGTGCAGAAGCTTTTTATCTTGATGAAGTCCCAAATGTTCATTTTTGCTTTCATTTCCTTTGTCTTTGGAGGCGTGTCTTGAAAGAAGTTGCTGTGGCCAATGTCAAAGAAGTTACTGCCTATTTCTCCTCTAGGATTTGGATGGGTTACTCTCTCACATTGAGGTCTTTCATCCATTTTGAGTTTATCTTTGTGTATGGTGTAAGAGAATGGTCGAATTTCATTCTTTTATACACAGCTGTCCAATTTATCCAGCACCATGTATTAAAGAGGCTGTCTTTTTTTTGCTGAATATTTTTTCCAGCTTTGTCAAAGATTATTTGACCATAGAGTTGAGGGTCTGTGTCTGGGCTTTCTAATCTGTTCCATTGGTCTATGTTTCTATTTTTGTGCCAATACCATGCTGTCTTGGTGATCACAGCTTTGTAATAAAGCTTGAAATCATGCGATGTGGTGACCCTAGCTTTGTTTTTCTTTTTCTTTTTTTTTTTTTTTTTTAACATTTCCTTAGTGATTCAGGATCTTTTCTGGTTCCATAAAAACTTTAGGATTGTTTGTTTCAGCACTTTGAAAAATGACACTGGTATTTTGATCGGGATGGCATTGAAAGTATAGATGGCTCTGTGCAGCATAGACATTTTAACAATGTTTATTCCTCTGATACATGAGTATGGAATGTTTTTCCATCTTTTTGTGTTTTCTTCAATTTCTTTCATGAGTGTTCTGTAGTTCCTCAATTATAGATCCTTTACCTCTTTGGTTAGGTTTATTCTAAGGTATCTTGTGGTTTTTGATGCTATCGTAAATGGAATAAATTCTCTAATTGCCCTTTCTATGGTTTCATTGTTAGTGTGTAAGAAAACAATTGATTTCTGTACATTGATTTTGTATCCTGCCACATTAATTGCTGTATGAGTTTTAGTAATTTGGGGGTGGAGTCTTTTTTTAAAGGATTTATTTATTCTTTAGAAATGGAGACAGAGAGAGACACAGAGAAAGAGAAGCAGAGGCAGAGAGAGAGGGAGTAGAATCTTCAAGCAGATTCTACACTGAGCATAGAGCCTGACTTGAGGCTCAATCCTACAACCATGAGATCATGATGAGCTGAGATCAAGATCAAGAGTGGCCACTTAACCAACTGAGCCACCTAGGCACATCTGCTTATTTTTTAACTGATTTTTTTTTTTTTTTTTTTTTTTTGCCATTGAGTTGCACGAGTTATTTATATATTATGGATGTCAAACTCTTACCAGATATATAATATGCAAATATTTTCTTCTATTCTGTAGGTTGCCTTTACATTTTATTGATGATTTCCCTTGCTTTACAGAAGCTTTTTAGTTTGATGTAGTCACATATTTTGCCTTTGTCATCAGATCCAAATATCATTGCCAAAACCAATGTCAAGGAGCTTACCCCCTGGGTTTTCTTCTAGTAAATTTATGTTTTCAAGTCTAATGTTCAAGTCTTTAGTCCATTTTCAGTTGATTATGTATAGGATGTAAGATAGTGGTCTGATTTCATTTTTTTTGCATATGTCTGTCCAGTTTTCCTGGTATCATTTATTGAAAATACTCTCCTTTCCCCATTATATATTCTTGGCTTCTTGGCTCCTTTGTTGCAAATTAATTGAAAATACTCTCCTTTCCTCATTATATATTCTTGGCTTCTTGGCTCCTTTGTTGCAATATATATATATATATATAAAAATTTCTGGGATCTCTAATCTGTTTTATTGATATTTGTTTTTTATATCCATATCATACCGTTTAATTACTATAGCCTCTTAATGTAGTTTGAAATCAGGAAGAATGATCTCTTTGTGTTTTTCTTCTTTCTCAAGATTGCTTTGGCTATTCTGGACTTTTGTGCTTCCACATAATTAGACGTTTGTTTTATTTATGTAGAAAATGCTGTTAGAATTCTTTTAAAATATTTTATTTAGGGGCGCCTGGGTGGCTCAGTGGGTTAAGCCGCTGCCTTTGGCTCAGGTCATGATCTCAGGGTCCTGGGATCGAGTCCCGCATCGGGCTCTCTGCTCAGCAGGGAGCCTGCTTCCCTCTCTCTCTCTCTCTGCCTGCCTCTTTGCCTCCTTGTGATCTCTGCCTGTCAAATAAATAAATAAAATCTTTAAAAAAAAAAAGATTTTATTTATTTGACACACAGAGAGAGATCACAAGTAAGCAGAGAGGCAAGCAGAGAGAGGGGGGGAAGCCCGGATGTGGGGCTTGATCACAGGACCCTGAGACCATGACCTGAACTGAAGGCAGAGGCTTAACCCACTGAGGCACCCAGGCGCCCCTACTGTTGGAATTTTGATTGGGATTACTTTGAATCTGAGGATTGCTTTGTGTAATATGGATATATGAGCAATGTTCTACCAAAACATGAAAACAAGGTATCTTTCCATTTATTTGTCTCACCTTCAGTTGTTTCCGTCAGTGTCTTATAGTTTTCAGTATATAAGCTTTTTATCTCCTTGGTTAGATTTATATCTAGGTATTTTATTATTTTTATCCTATTTTAAATGAGATTGATTTTTAATTATCTGAGAGTTCCTTATTAGTATATAGAAATTCAACTGATTTTTATTTATTGATTTTTTTTTTTTTTTTTGTATCTGCAACTTTATAGGATTCTTTGCCTAGTTCTATCAGTAGTTTGGTGGAGTCTTTAACATTTTTTGTATATAATAGGTCATCTGCAGATAGGGAGACTTTTACTTCTTCTTTTTTGATTTAGATGTCTTCTATTTGTTTTGTTGTTTCATTGGCCATATTTCTCTAACTACAACATACAGTACTATGGTGAAAATAAGTGGTGAGAGTGGACATCTTGTCTTTTTAATCATCTTGGGGAAAACTTTTCAGCTTTTCACCATTGCATATTGTAATCTGGGGTTTGTCATATGATTTTATCATGTTGAGGTATGTTTCCTTTGTTGAAAGTTTTAATCTTAAATCAGTGTTGAATTTTGTCAAATGTTTTTTTTTGCATCTGTCAGGATGGGTATATTTTTATCTTTAATGTGCTGTATTACATTGATTTGTGGATGTTGAACCATCTTTGCATCCCTGGAATGTAGGATCCTTTGAATAATAATAATGTATGACCTTTAAGTATATTGTTGAATTTGGCTTACTAATATTTTGTTGAGATTATTTTCATCCATGTTCATCAAGGATATTGGCCTATAATTTTCTTGTAATATGCTTTTTTGGTCTTGGTATCAAGGTAATGCTGGTCTTGTAAAATGAGTTTGGATGTGTTCTCACTTCTGTTTTTTAGAAGAGTTGAGAAGAATTAGTATTAATTAATTTTTAAATGTTTGGTAGAATTCACCAGTGGAAACCACCTGGTCTGGGACCTCCTTTATTGGCAAGGTTTTAATTATCAGTTTAAACTCTTTACTAGCAAATGGTCTGTTTAGATAGTCTGTTTCTTCCTGATTCAATATGGGAAGGTTGTATGTTATTAGGAGCTTACAGATTTCTACCAGGTTGCCTGATTTTTTGGCATACAACAGTTTATTATTTAGTATCTTATCCTTTTGTATTTCTGTAGTACCAAACTGTAATATCTCCTCTCATTTCTAATTTTTTAAAAATGTAAGACCTCTTTTTTTTCTTGATGAATCAGGCTTATTTGTCTATTTCATTTATGTTTTAAAAAATAGTACTTACTTTCATTTATCTTTTCTATTATCTTTTTAGTCCCTATTTCTTTTATTTCTGCTCTGATCTTTACTTATTTATTTCTAGTAACTTGGTGTTCCATTTGTTCTTCTTTTTCTACTTCCTTGAAGTGTAAAGTTCTATTATTTGAGACCTATTTTTCTTTATGTTGGGATTTAACACTATGAACTCCCCTTAGAGAAGGGAGTTGTGCTGCATCCTATGAGCTTTGGTATTGCATGTTCCTATTTTCATTTATCTCAAGGTATTTTTTGATTTCTCTTCTTATTTCTTCTCATCATTTAACAGCATGTTGTTTAATCTTTATATATTTGTCATTTTTCTAGTTTTCTTGGAATTTTCAGTTTCATATCATTGTGATTTGAAAAGATATTTGCTATGTGTATTCTTTTGGTTTTTTGGGTAGGATATTTTGTTTATGTCTGTTAAGTCTATGTAGTCTACTGTATAATTTATGTTTCTTATTGATTTTTCTGTCTGGATGATATTTAGACATTGATGAAAGTGAGGTACTAAATTTTCCTGCTATTATTATACTGCTTATCTCCCACCCCTTAGATCTATTAATATTTACCCTATATTTAATGCTTCTGAAAATTTTTTTTAATTTAAATTCCAGTTTGGTAGCATACAGTGTTAAATTAATTTCAGGTGTACAATATAGTGATTCAGCAATTTTATATATTACTCAGTGCTCAGCAAGGTAAGTATACTCTTAATCTCCTTAATCTCTCTCTCTAGGAGAGCAGATACACACACACACAGACACACACACACACACACACACACACACACATATCTTCTTCATCCATTCCTCTACTGATGGACATTTGGCTTGCTTCCATAATTTGGCTATTGTAAATAATGCTGCAATAAACATGAGCGTGCATATATCCTTTCAAATTAGTGTTTTCATACTCTTTGGATAAATATCCAGTAGTGTGATTACTGCATCATTTGGCAGTTCTAGTTTTCATTTCTTGAGCAACCTCTACATTGTCTTCCACAGTGGCTGCACCAGTTTGCATTCTTATTAACAGTGCAGAAGGGTTCCTTTTTCTCCACATCTTTACCAACACTTGTTTCTTGAATTATTTATTTTAGCTATTCTAACAGGTGTGTGGCAATACCTCATAGTGTGTTGGTTTTTATTTTTTTTTTAACCTTTGTCAGCTCTGTCTTTAATGTTACTTTTATATATTGTGTCTAGTTGGTAAGATTGTGTTTGAAGAAAGGCTCAGCAGTTGTTAATTTTGAAAAAAAAAAAATAGTGTTAGACCCTTGTAGTAGTAATACTGTGTGAATTTTAGTAAAGAAAATGTGTATGTGTGCATAAAAGTATAGTTTTTGAGAAATGATTTCCATAAAGTTTAAAGCTCTTACATGTAGTTTTTTTCCATTTTATTTTATTTCTTTTCAGTGTTCATATAGTTTGAGTTTTAACAAAAGTGTATACTCACATGATGCAAATCTTGTTAAAGAACACTTTCATTGCTCCAAAAATTTCCCTCTAATCCTTCTCCAGTCAGTCTTTTACTTTTATGTAGAAGCTGTCACTCTTCCACTTTCTACCACCATATTTTAGTTTTTCCTATTTTAGAACTTCATATAAATGGAATCATTATATTTGTGTCTTCTTTGGCTCACCTGTTTGTGATGTTTATACCTGTTTTGCAAGTCAGCATTTATTCCTTTCTACTGATAAGTCATATTTCATTGTATGATATGGCATGGAATGTTTATCCATTCTCTAGTTGATGAATCAATATTTACGATATTTTATCAGTTTTTTGCTATTATGAATTAAGTGGCTATCCATATTTTGTGTACAAGTTTTTTCAGTCTTTTTCTCTTGGGTCAACCTATGAGTGGAATTTTAAGATATTAAGATAGGCTAATGCTCAAATTTATTTTTTAAAAACTATCAGCTTTCTAAAACAATTAATGTCATTTTATACTCCCACCAGCAGTATTTGAAATTTTCGTCTCCATATCCTCCCCAAACTTGCTAAGGTCAATCTTACTAATTTCAGTCATTCTAGGGTATACAGTGGTATCTCTTCATGATTTCAATTTGCATTTTCCTGATGTGTCATAAAAAGATGTGAATTTCCATGTGCCTGTTAACCATTTCTGTATCTTTTGTGTATGTGAAGTATCCGTTTAAGTCTTTTACCCTTGTTTTAAAAAAAAAAATTATTGGGGCCACCTGGGTGGCTCAGTGGGCTAAAGACTCTGCCTTCAGCTCAGGTCATCATCCCAGGGTCCTGGGATCAAACCCCCCACATTGGGCTCTCTGCTCAGCAGGGAGCCTGCTTCCTCCTCTCTCTCTCTGCCTGCCTCTCTGTCTACTTGTGATTGGTCTGTCTGTCAAATAAATAAATAAATAACTCTTTAATTAAAAAAAAATTATTATTGAATTTTGGGGCTTCACATATTTTGGATAGAAGAGCCTTATCAAACATATTTTAGGAGTACTTTATCCAGTTTGTGACTAACTCATTTTTTAACACCTTCAATGCCATGAGCAGAAGCTTTTAATTTTAACAAAGAATGGTTTATAATTTCCTCTTTATAGTCATTGCTTTCTATGTCCTATCTAAAACTAGCTTGGTCCATCCCTGTTATTGGATTGTAATTTATCATTTTTTAGAAGTTTTTCATGGTGTGGTGGTCAAGGTTATTTTTAAATGAATATCTACTTATTCTAACTATTTGTTGAAAATGTGTCTAATATGTCATTTGTCTAATTCTGGACTTCTATTCTGTTTCATTGATTTTTTTATTACTTGTAGCAGTATAAAAAATACTAAATTTTAGTTAAGTGCTTGTATGTATTGATTTTCAAGAGAACATACAAATTTAGTTTGTTTTCACAAAATATTTTTTTTTAAGATTTTATTCACCTATTTGGCAGACAGAGATCACAAGTAGGCAGAGAGGCAGGCAGAGAGAGAGGGAGAAGCAAGCTCCCCTCCCAGCAGAGAGCCCGATGAGGGCTCAATCCCAGGACCCTGAGACCATGACCTGAGCTGAAGGCAGAGGCTTTAACCCACTGAGCCACCCAGGTGCCCCTTCACAAAATATTTTTTTTTTAAGATTTTATTTATTTATTTGTCAGAGAGAGAGACAGCAAGCACAGGCAGACAGAGTGGCAGGCAGAGTCAGAGGGAGAAGCAGGCTCCCCGCAGAGCAAGGAGCCCCATGTGGGACTCCATCCCAGGACACTGGGATCATGACCTGAGCTGAAGGCAGCCGCTTAACCAACTGAGCCACCCAGGGGTCCCTTCACAAAATATTTTAAATCCACTTATAATATCTATAAAATAAAGACTACTGCAATTTTTAATAGCATTGAGAAAAATCTACAGTGGATCATTTCAAGCAGAAATGAAATTTAACCATACTGAAATTTCCAAACTCTAAATACACTCTAACTCGTCATTCATTAGTTTCTAAATTTCTCTAACTTCTCTTCATTTTAATTTTCAGCATAGATATTTTAGGTATATTTTGTTACTTATATGAGATATGTAGATATAGATGTATATATCTATACATATGTAGATATAGATGTAGATATCTATACATATCTCAACTATTTCTATGTTATTATAAATGGTGTTGATTTATAAATTTTTAAATTATTTTTTGCTAGTATATAGGTATACAGTTTTATTTTGTTTTGTTTTGTTTTAATCTTGACCTTGTATCCTGTGATCTTGGTAAATTCATTTATTACTTCTAATAGTTGTGGTTTCCATGTTTCCTGAATATTATACCCTTACTATATTTTTTTCCTGCTTGTTTCAATCATTTTGGGAGAACATTGTTTAAATCTCCGAATCTTTAAGAATTTGTCTATTCTTCAATTCTATCACTTTTTCCTTACTGAATTTGGAAGTTGTGTTACTGGATTCATGTATACTTAGGATTGTGTTCTTGATGAATGAGCCTATTTTGTTATGAAATATCCTTCTTTATCGCTGATAATAATCTTTTCCTCAAGTCTACTTTGTTTGCCACTCATAACTCCATTTTATTTTTTCTATTGGCTTTTTAGCTGTATCTCTTAGTTATTTCAGTAGTTGCTCTAAGGATTAAAATATTCATGTAAAATTTATAAAGGTCTTCTTAGAATTAATGCAAGGTTTAAGGTAAGAACCTTAAAACAATGTTTTTATTTATCCCCTCTCATCTTTTGTGATATAGTTGTTGTATGTTATTTCTATAAGTGTTATAAACCCCTCCCTACAATATTATTGTTTTTCTTTAAGGTCAGTTTAAAAAAAAAAAAAAGTAATGGGGGAGTACATTTTGTGATTACCTATGTTACCAATTCTGGTTCTGTTTATTCCTAGAGGTTTTATTTTTCATCAGCTATCACTTCAGCCTAAAGAACTTCATATCATTTTTATTGGAGCACATTTTGCTGGTGAAAATTCTCAGACTTTGTCTGAAATTTTCTTTTATCTTCATTTTGAAGGAAACTTTTGTTGTATATAAAATCTAAGGGCGATACTTTCTTTTTCTCCTTTAGGTTCATTATGTCATTTTCATGTTATCTTTCTGTCTTGCATTGTTTTTAATGTTAAGTCAGTATATAGTTTCTTCTTTTACATTTTAAGATTTCTTTTATCTTTGGTTTTCAGCATTTCTCTAAAATGTTCTTGGCACGCCTGGGTGGCTCAGTTGGTTAAGCAGCTGCCTTCAGCTCAGGTCATGATCCCAGTGTCCTGGGATTGAGTCCCACATTGGGCTCTCTTGCTCGGCGGGAGCCTGCTTCTCTCTCTGCCTCTGCCTACCACTCTATCTGCCTGTGCTCGCTCGCTCTCTCTCTCTCTCACAAAAAATAAAACCTTTTAAAAATAAAATAAAAAATAAAATGTTCTTGTGTATGTATGTGTGCATGTGCACACAACCGTTTTGATTGGGGTCTGTTTAGCTTCATGGGTCTGCAGCTGAATAATTTTTATCAAATTTTAAAAATTTTAGGCATTATTTCTTCAAATATTTTCATACCCCTTTCTCCTCTGATTCTGAAACTTTAATTGCATGTATTTTAGGCTGCATGATATTTTCTAATATCTTATTAAACCTGTATTTTTCTTTTACATTTTATTTCTGTGCATCAGTTTGGGAAATTTCTATTGCCTTATCTTCATATTCAATGACATTTCCTTGTGTGAACACTTTACTAAAAGTCCATCATGTTATTTATTTTTTTGTACTGTATTTTGTTTCTTTTCTTTTCCTGCTGAGAAACCCCATCTGGTCACTCCACTATAACTTTTCTTCTTAAATTCTGAACATAGTTGTAATAGCTATCTTAAAGTCTTTGTCTGCTATTTCCAATATCTTTGTCATCTGCTTGTTTCTATTATCTGTTCTAACTTCTTACACTTCATATTTGTTGTTTCTTTAAATTTTGAGTAATTTTTGTCCTATTCTGAACATTATAGATCTTGACTTGTTGAAATATGGAGATTGTCTTCAGGAATGTGAGGTTTTTTGTTTTTTGTTTTTTTTTTTTTTTTTTAAGAGTTGTTCTGGCAGACACTGATTTACTGGTATATCATGTTTACTGTGCCCATTTTTGCCTTAAGTTGGTTTTAAGTTTTTATTTAAATTCCAATGAGTTAACATATAGTGGAATATTAGTTTCAGGTACACAATTTAGTGACAACACTTCCATATAACACCTAGTGCCCATCATAACAAATGTGCTCCTTAATTCTCATCATCTATTGCACCCATTCCCCCATCCATCTGCTCTCTAGTAACCATCAGTTTGTTCTCTATAGTTGGCTGTTTCTTGGCTTACCCCCCATCTTTCCTTTTCTTTAAACTTACAGTCATAAACTCTAGAGTTGTTGTTACACGTGGGCTAGAGTAGCCCTAATTTCAATTCATGGCCTTTCTGAGAAATCAGGTGTACATTCAGAATATTCAGCAAGACCTCTTCACTCTGGTTTGTCAGAACTTCAACATTTCTCAGCACAGGGTGATCTGTGGAATCTCTATTCAGCTCAAAACCCACTAGTGACTATTTTTTTTAGCTTCTCATTTCCCTTCTAATAGGAGGCACATGTCTTCCATGTTACTTGTCTTCACTTCTCTCTTCTCCAGTAACCACAACCTTACATAGGCCTATAGGCCTACCCCTTTTTATTCAGCCTTCTCTACTGGTTCCTTCCCAAGACTTAAATGTAGCTAAATCTGTCTTCACTGGAAAACAACACTGAATGTTACTGATCCATATGGAATGCCTGCTATTTGTTTTCTCTTTCCCCCTTTTGTAGCACAGATTTTTGAGTTTTCTTTGTAGTCTTCAGTCACTCCACACACAACTCATTGATTTATTGCTCTCTGGGTATTGCTCCAAATTTCTTTCTTACATTTGTCTCTTCCACTCATCCTTTAAGCATTACCATATAGGTTTTTTGGTGTTTTTTTTTTTTTCCAGTTCCCCAAGCATGTATTATGTCTCCTTGTCTTTGAGCTTCTCATGTGCTGTTCTCTTTCTAGAACACTCTCCACACTACCTAACTCCATCCATTGTGTAATAGAAGCTATTTTTACCAAGACCATCGTTGATTGGTAAATCCAGTGTTCCTTTCTCAGTTTTTTCTGTAGCATTTGATGGTGTTGAAAAACTTTCTTCCTCTGGGTCTGTGAGTCTGTGTGCTCTTGATTCTCATCTTACTTCCTGCACTAATTGTGTTTCTTTCATGACCCCCTCTACTTACTTATGTTAGTGGTTACAAGTTTGAACTGAATCCAGAAACAATGTTATTATCTCTCAGCTTCCATTGCCATCTCTTTAGTAATTTCAGCTCCTTTCCAATTCCATAAATCTCTCCAGATTTCAGACTCACATACCAAAATACCTACTGGACACTTACATTATGTTTACAGCTACCTCAAGCTCACCAGATCCAAAACTAAACTCCTCATTTGTCCATGGCTGCAATTTTCCTATTGTCCCCCATCTATGTGAATGTCCCAGTCTTCTTCCCAGTTACCTAACTTAGAATCCTGGACATAATCCAGGACCTGGTCATACCCTTCTCCATAGCTAATCAATGATTAAAATGATCAATTCTTCAACCATTATATATTAGAATTCTGTTCATTTTTATTTCTCTCCATCATTTCTTTAATCAAAGTTATTGTTACCTCCTAACTAGGGAATACTAGTATAAATAACAATTTCTCTTCTGCCTCATTCAGTCCATCCATACATAATGCTGTCTCAAGGACCTTCCATAAATGCAAACTTGCATCTGCCTCAGCCTAAAAACTTTCTAAGGTCCCTCTCTGTGTAAGTAAAAGTTCAAACTCCTTTTCATGCTAACAAGGTCTAATCCCTGTTTGTTGTTCCTGGTTTACTTGTCCTATTTGTCTCTCCCACTAATCCTGTCTGCATATCATATGGAACCTTTTTTCAGTTTTCCAAGCATCGACTACGCCTGCTTGTCTAGGCCTTCTCATGTACTGTTCCCTCCTTTTAGGATACTCTCCCCATTATTCGTTCCCATTGGGTTAATCCTCATGTATATTTTAGATCTTTTTGTATGCTAATTTTCTATAGAAATTTCCTGTAATCCCCTGACTGATCTGGAGGTTTTGTCCCATATATTTCTATTACACCCTGAAATTTCCCTGTAAAGTTACATGTATTATCTGCCTCTTTATAAATAATAAGTAATATGAATATCGTTGCCCATGTCTTTTTTGTCATTGTGTGTCCAGTGCCAGGCACATTGCATGGCATATAAATAAATGCTCAAATGTGAATGAATGAATATATGCATTTAAAATTCCTCAGAAAATGGGGTGCCTGGCTGGCTCAGTCAGTGAAATATGCAGCTCTTGATCTCAGGGTAGTGAATTCGAATGCCACACTGGATGTAGAGATTGCTTAAAAATAAAACCTTGAAAAATTCCTCAGAAAACCATTTTTAAGTACCTTCTTTATATTGCCTCTCTTTCTGGCCTTTTCATCTCCACACTGCTTCATATGTTATGTTACCCACACACTTTTGGTTTTCCAAATAGATTATGTACTCTGCTAACTCTATGCCATTGCATATCCCAGTCCTTCTCTCTAGAGTGCCCCCATATATTCTCTTCTCCTAGATAGTTCATCTGAGCCTTCAACACGTCAAAAAAACAACTCTTTCAAAAATTCATTGGCATGTCATCCTCTGGGCTCCCAACATCTATAGGAGTATTTCTCTTTATACCAATTTTATCACTACACCAATAGGATTTTTCTCTTTAAAACTAGGGGAAATATTTCACTATATCTTGTCATCAAATATTTAGCAGAGGAGCTAGCAAATACTAAAAACTAATTACTACTTACTGAATGAAAGAGGAAAAGAACAATCATAGTCACACATATGCTGTTCCAGTGGTCTAATGAGAGTAGATAAATTTGGATGAACTGAAAATGCCTGAAAGTCAATTCTCAGGGAGTAATTAAATCAAATAAAAATTATATATCAATGTCTTTTACATGCCATATACATTAAGAGCAAATTTTGTACCATTTCTTCATAGTCAATAAAAATAACTATTTATATTTTAGAAATGAATGGTAAAACATAACCCCTGAGAAATCTTACCTGATTGAATAAACCAAATAGCCTTGCTAACTTAATTTTCTGAGCAGAAATCCTGCTGCCAACTATATTTCATTAGATGAAATAGAAGGCTGAAGGTTTCATTTATTCAACTACTTACCTGTTCTTCAGCATGAAGTCAAAGTAAGCCAATTAAAAAATAAAAAACTATCTTATTTTGGTTTCGTTTTAAACATTTCAGCATTTCCACTTTTAAGATAATATTTTGACAATAATACTTGCATTCCCTAAAAACAGAACTGAAATGTACACAACACATGCATGAAAAAAGATTTTTATACTTTTAATATAAAACTAAGGAGGCTTACCAATTCAGATAATTATTAAATGAGTTCTTAGAGGAATAGAAGAGAACCAAGCTTTTTTTTTTTTAATGCAAAAGGGCATTTTTTATTTGTTGTTTACCTGAAGCACTCAATGTGTCTTTGTCATGATTAATTTTTAAGACCTGTATCATGTTTTAAAATTACAACACAGTCCAGTTTTAAGCCTATAATGTCTCAAAATTGAAGAGAAAAAAATAACCTATGAAATTCTTCTGATATCTTTATATACAAGTTCAAGAATCATTAAGTATCTGTCACTCTCTCTTCTCCAGCATCAATTACTCTGCTCTGGATTTACTTACTCCACTCCGTATAATGAGCCCCCAGAGCACATTTCATTGCAGGGGAAAGCACACATTCTTCACTTGAGGTCAGTGGGATGTGGTTAATTTGAAATCACTTAAACTATTATATCTGTCAAGTGCAGTTATTTTATTTTCAATTCACATCAGTGTTTTAGTATGCATGTTGGTTACTGGGTCAAACTGGCAGATTAATTTAGGAGAAATCGGTTGCAGTATTCTTCATCACTGTCATTTATATGCTGGCCACTACTGAAAGTTAATACCTGCCCATTAAAATTGATTGCCAAAGATATCACACTTAATGTAAACAATAATGTATAGATCAGAAAATGGTGCTAAATTAGAGATTATGGTTTACAGTTCCTATAGTATGGGGGCATTCGGTTATGGAAAATATTTCAGGAAAATTGGACTTTGGAAGCAACAAAATGCTAAAAGAGACATTAAATATGCTTTAAGAGACCTGACAATAGACTGTTAGGGCTTTTTGAGTTCTTGTTATTATAGTCTGTTATTCTTCATTATAGCCAGAATTTCAAATAGTGTGTTTATAGTGTGTGATATTGTGTGTGTGCGTGTAGAGGAAGAATATCAAGCCATTTAAAGGCAAAATTATTTGAAAGTGAATAGTACATTGGAATAAGCAGTCTAGGTTAGACTTGAAGAAGTGGAAAGGTACTGAAACACTAACACAGTCTATCCCATAATTAAATAGCCAGGCATTAATAAAAAGTAATAGAATTAAAATGAGCATTTGGGTAATATACTACTATAATATCCTAGGTACTACATTAGCAAATTATATTTTTACCATATGTAGGCCTGCTTTTATCATTTTATAATACTGCCAACAATATTGAACATTTGAAAGTCTATGACTTTCTTGGAAGTTTTAAAATAAGGTAAAGCCCCGAATAATAGTTATCTGAGTTGCAAAGTTTAAAAAATATTAAAAAAACAAAGATAAAAACTGATGAGATTCCAAAATTTTTCATTTCCTCAAGAAGGAAGAACTATCTACTCCACAAATAGTGCTTTGAAGTTATACCTCTTTTATGGAAGTTGTAGGACAGACGGAAATAGATCATCACCTTTATTCACAGGCATCCAGGAAACTCTAATAAACATCTGTGCAAAGCTGGAGCACACATATACACACCACATAGCCCGAGAAGACCTAGAGATGTATAGAAGCAACCTACATGAAACCTTCTGACTTGGCAGAAACTTCAAAAGCTGGTGCTTTGAAACACTACATAATACTGCATCGAGGATGAGGGAGCAAGAAAGTATGGCTGTCATGAGGAAGTCATGAGATTTTTTTTCTATCTGGAGAGTATAAGTCCATTTCTATTCCATTCCCATGTCACTTCCCTGAGATTTCAGAAATATCCAGCCTCTTGCTTGTGAGTTTTGATCCATTACATGTATCTCTTTAAAAGTCATATATTTCTTTTTTTTATTAATTTTTTTTATTAATTTTTTATTTTTTATAAACATGTATTTTTATCCCCAGGGGTACAGGTCTGTGAATCACCAGGTTTACACACTTCACAGCACTCACCCAAGCACACACCCTCCCCAATGTCCATAATCCCACCCCCTTCTCCCAAACCCCCTCAATGAAACAAGATGGGATTGGGAGGGAGACAAACCATAAGTGACTCTTAATCTCACAAAACAAAAGTCATATATTTCTAATGTAGTAAGTAAAGCACAAACAGTTAGGCAATAAAAATTGGCTTTAAGTGAAATATATTAACAACCCCCCCCAAAAAAAAACAACCCTTGAAACCTTTTAATTGAATTTTTAAACACTTTATGTTCTGCCTGTGTGTTCTTTGGGGAATATGTTGTTTTTAATACCCAGACTTATCCTGTTAACTAAAAGTTGAGAGAAGCAATTGTAATTTTGCTTTTCTTGATGTCTTTCTAGACCCTTTGACACTGAAGATTACATTCTAGTGGCTAATTCAAAAGTGTATACTTACAAAAGAGAAAAAAAGTACTAAAGTAAATATTTTTCAAAGTATCTTGGCTCTATAGTTAATGATCAGGTTGCTAGGTTAAAAGTGGTTAACCGAAAAATTTTTAAGTCAGCATAGCTCTATTTGAGAATCCCTAACATCAGTTTCTGTTCACATTTGTTTATGCGGAAACTCATTCGGTAAGATGATAATTGGTATAACACTACAAAAAGGTTTCATAGTCAAGTTTGAGAAGTACAAGATAAAACTGTTAAACTGCTTTTTTTTGTTTGGTATAATTTTACTGTGCTAGTATGCATATGATCATGAAACACTTTTTTGCAGGAGCCACAAGAACATAATCTGAGGCATTCTACACCTACATCTAATAGCATTGCTGAATCTGAGGATTATTCCACGTTGTTATCTCTGGCCCAGTCTTTCTCAAATAATGTTGTTCATCAGAATCACCTGTAAGGCTTTACATAAAAATGCTGGGAACACATTTATTGAAACGGAGTAACAGGGGTAGGATAGTCCATTCTATTGTTTTCACAAGCTCCACGAATTATTATTGAAGAAACACTGCTATGAATATTACTATTACTTTTCGCTACAGTTTCCATCTTCACTTATGTCTCTATATCCATCTAATGTTGTCTATATTTTGTAGCTCAAGAATCTTCCCTTACAAGCCAAATTAAAATAGCAATATTCTAGATAAAAGTATATAGTAACTGTTTAAGCAGACTATTCATAACAGTAGATACTTTAATAGTATAGCAATCTATGAAAGTTGAAACTGTAATAAGAGAACTTTAAATAATATGGAAGAAAAATAATTTCTCTAACAACTCAAGGCTCTCCTCCTTCAAAATCCAGCTGAATGCTTATTATCTTTAAAACTTCCTGTTTCCACAAAACATTCTGAACATTCATCAGACCTAAATTTAGTTATATATTTTGTTCAACATAATTGTATTTGTCTATCACTTTAGAATTTTTTTTAAAAAAGTCACAGAACCTCATTGGAGGGATGTTAGTGATAATTTACTATAACTTCCCAGCACATGCTGAAATGTTCTCTAAAAGACTTTGGTTTTATTAGTCTCATTGTGAATGTTTTTCTTGTTTCTCTCAGACATTATAAAAAAACACTCACTTCTTTTCTAGCTATATTAGATGCAATTAATTAATGTTGTTGACTGACAGACAAATGAGTTGGTCGTCCATAAAATTTACTGTTTAGTCTACATTAAATTATTTTCCATTATCAAAATGAATAGGCTTTAAGTGCTTCACTTAAAAATGAGTAATAAAATGACCAGTAAATAAGTTATTATTTTATTATCAACTTGTTAATAGCTAAGACTCTTGGTTGCCAATGATAGCACTCTAGCTCAAACTACTTTAATCAAAAATGGAATGCATTTCTTTTTAAATGAAAAAAGCAGGCTAAGGCAGCCATTGGCAGAATTGCACCCAAGTACCCAAAGACATCAATAGTATTTCTCTCTAGTATTTCTCTCTGCTACTCTCAGCCTGTTTTTCTGGAATTGGCATTTTTCTCACTGGGTTTCCTGATGGTATCAAAGATGGCTAAGGAGTAGCTTTAAGATTCTATTTCAAATACTCAGCTAATCCAAATGCAAAATATCTTATGCCCAAAATGTCTGACAAATTCTGCTTTGGAATCTTATTGGCTCAGCTTCAGTTGCAGACCCACCCCTGAGCTAATTATTATAGTTTTTATTGGTAGAATATTCTGATTGACCAGATGATTATGCCTAGATTTGTCCCCAGTCCCATTGATAGTGACCAGTGAGTGAAAGATCATTTTTCAGAGGAAGTAAGGGATGTTGTTACCAAAATAGGAGGAAGAAATGCTAAGTAGATGAAAATAAGTGTTTTTTGAGATCTGGGATCAACTCTGCCAACTTTGGCCTGTGTTCTCTATGAAATACTGTTTATTTAGTTGATGAGTTCAGATTTCATTTATAGCAGTTAATACTTTGAAAAAGGCAATTATTTTCATAGCTAAAAGGAAAATATGATGATATATTCTTTATATCATAGGATTGTATTTTAAGAGTTAATAATTCTAATTCTAAAAGACATGGAAGCTAACCATTTGATTAATACCTAAAGTTTCAATTCATGTACCAATTCATTAATCATAAGCATTTGTGTGTTGTGCATGGGAGATGCATAATAGGTATGATTTCATAGTCATGAGAATAAAATTTACAGAAACAGTGTATTTACATAAAAAATGAAGACCAATTGTTCAAGTATTAAAATGCAAAATGCTATCTTTCTGTGGCTTCTATTCTGACACTTAGCAGGTGGATATTTTTCTTTTGAAATAATCAGTTAAAGCAAAAAAAAAATTATTAGGACAAGTCATGTCAATACTACCTTTAAAAAAAGTGCTAAAATATGTACCTGTGGATAAGGAGTTAAAAACAGAACAAAATGTACTCTTAGAAAGTTAAAGTCAGGGGTGTCTGGGTGGCTCAGTGGGTTAAAGCCTCTGCCTTCGCCTCAGGTCATGCTCCCAGGCTCCTGGGATGGAGCCCCACCTTGGGCTCTCTGCTCAGTGGGGAGCCTGCTTCCTCCTCTCTCTCTCTCTGCCTGTCTCTCAGCCTACTTGTTATCTCTGTCAAATAAATGAAAAGAATCTTTAAAAAAAAAGAAGAAGAAGAAAGTTAAAGTCAAAATAATGTCCTTCATAGTATATTCACAATGACAGATTTTACTTATTCCATTAACTTTCCCATTCTATTAAGACCCTTTGAAACTACCTTTTGGGAAGAGCCCTCAAGACCAGTTTATAAGCCACTTCAGAAAGTATCTTTGTTATTATTATCACATCATATATCTTCTTTATAATTAATTAAAACAATTTAAATCCACAACTTCCTCAACAGATTTGACTTAAAGTGACTCCCAGTTAATTCCTATAATCATATATATCCCAAAAGATAGACTTGTCATGGTAGAAGACATTCAAAGAATGGATCACATCGTCAGTTCCAAATAAAATATTTTTCTTATATAAAATTACCAAAAAACATTTTAGGTAATTACAACATCTTCAGAATAGGTGGCCAACCTTTAAGAAGGACAAAACTAAGGTGAAAAACTTCTATCTGAGAAATGTCATTACTTTATGTTCACCCTTAATATTTACATATTTACTGTGCATTATGAAAGTAAATTTATCTATGTAGGTAATAAACAGTTAATTTTTTGGAGTTGAAAGACCATATTAAAGGTGAAGTGTAAAAATAAGGGATGGGGCACCTGTGTGGTAGAGTCAGTTGAGCATCAGACTTTTGGTTCCAGCTAGCGTCAGGGTCTTGGGGCGTGGGATAGAGCCATGCATCAGGCTCCATGTTCAGTAGGGAGTCAGCTTGAGACTCTCTCTCTCCCTCTTCCTGTCTCTCCCCCTGTTCACTCACTCACTTAATCACTCTCAAATAAGTAAATCTGAAAAAAATAATAAAAAATAAAAAGAGGGACTAAAATGAATTCATTTTAGGATAAATGCCCGTTATGAGATAATTTTTAATACACATAAATATCCTTTTAGCTATTTTTTATTAAATCTTAAATTTTATAATACTTTTAAAATTCCTATCACAGTGTTTTATCATCTCTAATACAATGTTTCTTTAGCTGAAAAGCAGAACAATTTCAAAATCATAACTTTCAGTGAAATCAATCAGCTGATAAAATGGCAGGCTCATGCTTCTGCTAGGATTAGTGTGCTGATGAAGCCAAGTTCACAGGTTTGATCCCTAAGTGGGCCAATTTACTTTGCTGCAGGCAGTCCCTTAGACCCTGGCCTGACATCCTGCAAATGGGAACCATCAGTCATAAGGAGAAGCTGGGGAAAAAAAAAGTGGGGGTGGACTAGAGCCAACTTATCCCCACTGTAGGAAAACAACTTCATATCCAGGCCAGCTGATGGCTATGTGGTAGCATTTCTCCTGTAAATAAGAGGGAGCTATCTTCCAAATGATAGTGAATTGGCACAGGTCAGAGTGTAAATATGATCTCCAGAAATATACTTTAAGATAAAGTATGTCAACAATTACTGAACTAGTAATTAATTGGTGGTTTGATGAGGGTTGAACCAAGTATGCTAGAAGGTTTATAGAGACCCCAAATGAATTTATTTATAATGTATTCATTACTAACTTCCAAAAAACATTGGCTGCTGCTCAAACAAAAGAGAAAATGTAGCTACTAGCTGAGTAATTATGTTAATAGACTGGATAAAACAAAAACCATCAAAGCATTATGTGTCAAAGTTTTATTTAACTCATTAGTGAGGGAACTAGTGAGATGAAAAGGTAATTCCAAATAAAATTTAAGACCTGAAATTTTTTTAGTAGGAAAAATATAAAAGCTGGACTGAGTACCAAATTAGATATAAGATGGTTAAAATCCTACAGGGCTATAAAACTATCATACCTTACCAGTTTACAGAACTGTAAAATGGCCCTAATCAGTTGTGCAAACAAAGCTATATTCCCTTAGAGCATATTAGAAACAGCTGGGGAGTTTTAAAAACACTGATAACGAGATCTTACCCCCCAATAGTCTGACTTAATTGGAAACTGGGTAAGGCCTGAGCAGCAAGATTATTAAAGCCTTCCCAGCTGATTCTAATGTGCAGCCATGTCTGAGAACCACTGCCCTACGAAGTGACATGGCCTTTCACAAGAGCTTTCAACAATTTGCCCTTCCACCTTACTACTCACACTGTGTAGCATTGTCTGTCAGCAGTGCCATCACCCAAGAACTGTTAATTTAGTTTCGGGGTTCCCATTTCAGATATGTGGAGTCGATCTACATTTTAAAAATATCACCAGGTAATTCAGGTTCACATTAAACTTTGAGAAGTACCTTTCTAACATATTGAAAGGACTTGTAATTACTTTTTTTTCCTTATTTCCAAGCTTTAGGAAAAATTTCCTAACACCTAAACTGCTACATATCTCCAAAACAGCCCCAAATAGCACATTATTTAACAATAATGACATTTGTGAAGAGGGAAGTCAACTCTAAGCTGAGAAATCTGCCCTAGATCAGTCAATGTTCCTACTACCTGGGATCCTCAGCTACCAGGGGCACCTGGGATAATAGACTTGGGAGTATTTTAGAAGAATAGAAGGGTGTTTAAGGGATCTTAGGATTAAGCATTGTTCTTTATGTACTGCCTTTACTAAGGGCTGCTGGAAAATGGAAAAGAGGTTGTCAGACATGAGCCAGTCCTTTTTAACCACTAGCCAATCATGTAACAAGTGGGATCTACTAGCTATGGAGGAAAAAAAAAAAAAAAAAGTGAATGCCTAACTACAACAAAATATGAACTTTTCAGTGAAAATGTTTAAACAACTTACTTGGCATCAAGTTCCTAAAATTTTGAGGGTCAGTGTATCAACCCAGGCTTACTGTTAATTATATTTTGTAAAAGGCTGACAAGAGAGTTTACTATGTCCTAAGTTTTCATACTCAAGTATTGATCAGGCAACAAAACCCTCTATATAGCTAATGACATGAAAACATGAATAATGTTCTAAAGTGGAAATTTCCAGAAATGAGTCTTTCACTTTGTTATTCACTTATTCACAAAGTATGATAACTATATTCAATCTGCAAAGTCCTACGAATTAAACAAGTTTTTGATTCATGTATTTATTATATATTTATTGAGTACTGAGTACTTTTCTATGTTTACAGTTGTAAAGAAAAACAAGGTCCCCATCTTTATGGAGCTTACAGCCCAGTATAGGAACAAGGGTAGTAAACAAATGAATAAAATAACAAATGTTTTTGTTATTAAAAAAAAGCTTGGTAGGTATTATAAAAGAACAGGGTCATTTAAATGAAAATTATTTACCCAATGTGTAAATAAATTTATTACCTGTAGTTTTACAAGTCTTCACAAATAAGTTTCCAAATCATAAAAACTTTAATCATAAAATATATAAATTAGTAGCTATACATTTCACTAAGGCTGCCAAATGTACATGACTCTGCTTAACTCCACCAATGATACAAAACATCCAAAAGTTCTGACAACGCTTCTCTGACCTTCTTTTTCTTCACTACGGCAAATATTGATAGTTTTCTCTTGAGCAGCTGAATATGTGATGTATCTTCCAAAGACCTAAAAAAAAATCAGAGACTTTAGTTAGGGCAGAGATGAAATGTAAATATTGATTCAGGTACCTAAAATTCTCTCTGGAACAGTAATGGAAATTATATATATTTATACACACACACACACACACACACTTAGATAATCTCCAATTTAAAAGATGCTGCTTTGGTGTATTTCATTAAACCCAGCAGAAAACTACAAATAATATCACAAGTGAAAACGTATAAAGCCCCTGTGTGGTAAGATTATCTGAAAATTTTTAAAGATTTTATTTATTTATTTGACAAGCAGAGATCACAAGTAGGCAGAGAGGCAGGCAGAGAGAGAGAGAGGAGGAAGCAGGCTCCCTGCTGAGCAGAGAACCCGATGCAGGGCTGGATCCCAGGACCCTGGGATCATGACCTGAGCCAAAGGCAGAGGCTTTAACCCACTGAGCCACCCAGGCACCCCCGATTGTCTGAATTTTTTGTTTTGGTTTTCTTTTCTCTTTCTCCATGGCTATATAAACGTGGTTGCTTTCCCCAGATAATATCATTAGACTTATCATGCTTAATTTGTCATGATTATAACTGCTATCATTTGCATTATTTATCCAGAATGCCTCCTCTCCCCTTAACTCATTCATTAACTTTCATCATTACTGGTTCCTCTATCCCCTTACCTCTAAGCTTCCCCTGAAGTCTGTTTCGTTCTCTCTTTATTCTCAGGTGGTCAGTTTGAGACACACTTTTCAAGTTGTGATTTTCAGAACACGTAGACCTTAACTTCTATTCTTCTTCCTCCAAGGAGCCCAGGAAGAGAAAGATATGCGAGATAATTCAACAATGAATGTATCCACATGTAATCAATAAAGAACTGCATCAAATGTTCTTTCTACATTGTCATCCCCTATTTTCCCCCAGTATTATTGAGATATACTTGACATATAACATTGCATGAGATTTAGTTGTACAACATTGATGTTTCATATACTTATATATTGTAAAATGATTAGTATACTCAGTTTAGTCATCATCACACACTGTTAAAACTTTTTCCCTGTAATGAGAACTTTGAAATCCACACAACTAACAACTTTCAAATATACAATGCAGCACTAGTAACTTTAGTCACCATGCTGTACATTACCTTTCAATGACTTTTTAATTTTAAGATTTTATTTATTTGTTAGAGAGAGAGAGCATAAGCATGGCGAGCTATAGGCAGAACAGGCAGAGCAGGCAGAGGGAGAAGCAGGCTCCCTGTGGGACTTGATACCTGGACCCTGGGATCATGACCTGAACTGCAGGCAGATGCTTAACCAACTGAGCCACCCAGGCATCCCACCTTTAAATGACTTCTTTATTTTATAAGTGGAAGTTTGTACTTTTTCATGCCATTCACCCATTTCTCCCACACACCAAATCTAACAACCATTTATTTCTCTGCATCTATGAAATTCTTCTTTAGTTTCTACATAAAAGCAAGATCACATATTTTGTCTCTCTCTGACTTATTCCACTTACCATAAGGTCCACTCATATTGGATTTCCTACCTTTTTTGGCTGAATAATATTTAAGTGTATGTGTGTATACATAAAATGTATGTACAGATTTCCTAATCCATTCATCTGTCAGTGGTCACATAGGTTATACCCATGTCTTAGCTATTATAAATAATGCTGTAATGAATATGCAGGGGCATAAATTTTTTCAAGATAGTGATTTCATTGCCTTTGGATATATACCCAGAAGCAAAATTGCCAAATCAAAAGGTAGTTCTATTTTTTAATTTGTGGGGAACCTCCACACTGTTTTCCATAGTGATTGCAACAGTTAACATTCCCAACAGTGTACAAAATTTTCCGTCTTCTCTACAGTTTAGCTGACATTTGTTATATTTTTTTCCTCTGAAGATAACCATCCTAATGGAAATGCGGTAATATTTTACTGTGGTTTTCATTTATATTTTCCTGATGATTAGTGGTGACCTGTTGGCCATTTGTAGATTTTCTTTGAAAAAATGTCTATATAGGCCCTTTACCTATTTTTAACAAATTTGGTTTTTTTGCTGTTGAGTTGTATGTGTTCTTTATATATTTTAGATATCAACCCTTATGAGATACAAAATATGCAGTTATTTTCTTCCATTCTGTAGGTTGTCTTTTCTTTCACTAATTCATGTGCTGTGCATAAGCTTTTGACTTTGATGTATTTTCATTTGTTGAAAGTTTTTCTTTTGTTGTTTGTGCTGTGCTTTTGATATTGTGCCTCCAAATAGCGCCAAAACTTATGTCAATGAACTTCTTTCCTATGTTTTCTTCTGAAAGTTTTATGCTATCAGGTCTTTTGTTTAAGTTTTTGATCCATTTAAAGCTAATTTTAGTGAGTGGTATGCTATAGGGTTCCAATTTTGTTGTTCTGTGTGTGTTTCTCCAGTTTCTCAGCACCACTTATTGAAGAGCTACCCTTTCTCCATTAGATATTCTTGGCTCCCTTGTCAAATATTAGTTAACTATATATACCAGGTTTTGATTTCAAGCTCTCTATTCTGTTCCATTGGTCAATGAGTCTATTTTTGTGTTATCATACTGTTTTTATTACTTAGCTTTGTAGTATAGTTTGAAATCTGGAAGTGTAATATCTCCAACTTTGTTCTTTTCTTTTAGGATTGCTTTGGCAAGTTGGGGTCTTTTGTAGTTCCACGCAAATTTTAGGATTATTTCTTCAATTTCTGTGAAGAATGTCTAGTTTTTTTTTAAGATTTTATTTATTTATCTGACAGAGAGAGATCACAAGTAGGCAGAGAGGTAGGCAGAGAGAGAGAGAGAAAGAGAGAGAGAGGGAAGCAGGCTCCATGCTGAGCAGAGAGCCCGATGCGGGACTCGATCCCAGGACCCTAAGATCATGACCTGAGCTGAAGGCAGCAGCTTAACCCACTGAGCCACCCAGGCGCCCGGAATGTCTAGTTTTTGATGTGAATTCCATTGAATCTACAGATGGCTTTGGGTAGTATGGACATTTAACAACATTTTTCCAACCTATGAACATGAGATATCTTTCCATTTGTGTGTGTCTTTGATTTGATTACCACTACATTTTATAATTTTCATTGTATAGATCTTTTATTTCCTTGGTTAAATTTATTCCTAAGTATTTTATTGTTTTTGATACTGTTGTGAATTAAATGATTTTTCTTTTTTAGATGTGTCATTGTTAGTGAAAATGAAAGCAATTGATTTTTCTATGCAGATTTTGTATTCTACCACTTAACTAAAATTGATTAACAGTTTCTTGACTGATTCTTTGTGCTCTTGTAGATACAGGATTCTATCTTCAGGAAAAAACCCTAACAATTTTAATTCATCCTTTCCTATTGGGTAGTCTTTTATTTCTTTGCCTTGCCTACTTGTTCTAGCTTAACTTCCAATAATATATTGAATAGGACTGGTGAGAATGAGCATCTTTTCCTTGTTCTCAATCTTAGGGGAAACACTTTGCTCTCCATTAAGTATAATGTTAACTGTTAGTTTGTTGTATATGCCCTTCATTAAGTTTAGGTAGGTTTCTTCTATACCCAATCTGCTAGGGGGTTTTATCATGAAAGGATGTTGTATCTTATCAAAGGTTTTTCTGCATCTATTAAAACAAATCATGCAATTTTGGTCTTTCATTTTATTGATATAATGTAGTACATGTATTGATGTTTGTATGTTGAACCATTCTTGCATCCTAAGGATCAATCCCATTTAGTCATGGTATATAATCCTTCTACTGTGTTCTTGAATTTGTTAGCTTACTAAATCAGTTTACTAATATTTTGTTGAGAATTTTTACATCTATCTTCATCAGGAATATTGGTCTATGGTTTTCTTTTCTTGTAGTATTCTTATCTGGTTTTGTTATCTGGCCTCATAGAATGAGTGTGGAAGTGCTTCCTCCACCTCAATATTTTGGAAAAGTTTGAGGAGTATTGGTGTTAATTATTCTTAAATATTTGGTAGGATTCTCCAAGGAAGCCATGTGGTCCTTAAGTTTCCTATTTCAACTTTCTTGACTACTAATTCAATCTCTTTATGCCTTATTTCTATGTTCAGATTTTCTTTTTCTGCCTGATTCAGTCTTGGTAAATTGTGTGTTCCTTAAAATGTATTCATTTCTTTTAGGTTATGTAATTTGTTGGCAATTAACTGTTCATAGTAGTCTCATGATTTTCTGTCTTCCTTTAGTATTAGATATATTGTTTCCAGTTTTATTTTATAGTTTGAGTCTTTTTTCTTGATCTAGCTAAAGATTTTTCCATTTTGCTTATCTTTTCTATTCTTTTTTTCTGGTCTCTATTTCATTTGTTTCTACTCTCATCTTTAATATTTCCTTACTCTTAGTAACTTTGGGCTTTACATTTTCTTATTCTCTAGTTCCTTGAGGTGCAAACTGAGATTGTTTATTTGATCAAACTTATTATATGCATTTATTGCTATAAACTCTCAGAACTGCTTTTGCTGCATCCCACAATATTTAATATTGTGTTTTTATGCTCATATGTTTCTGGATCAATTACTCCCATTTTTATTTCTTCTAAACAACCACTGAGTCAAAAAGGCGTGTTGTTTAGTTTCCACGTATTTCTAGATCGTCTCACTTCCCTCTTGCTGATTCCTAGTTTCATACCATTGTGATCTGTATCGTTCCAATTTTAGTATATGTGCTGCCGAAGCGAGCACCATACCATTGTGATCTGAAAAGATGGTTGGTATGATTTCAGTCTTCTCAAATGTGTGGAGATTTGCTTTGTGGCCTGTCATCTGATCTATCCTGGAAAATATTCCATGTACACTTGAAGAATGTGTATTCTGCTGGTTTGGGATGGAATATTCTGTAAATGTCTTTTAGGTCTAGTTGGCTAATTCTATTTTGTCATGATATATAAAATCCTATATAACCTTATCTGATTTTCTGTCTGAGTGTTCTGTGCATTGTTGAAAGAAGGGTATTAAATTCACCATTACTGCACTGTACTGGCTATTTCACCCTACAGGTCTGTTAATGTTTTATATATTTAGTAATCCTATGTTGGGTATATAAATGCTTACAAATGTTATATCCTCTTGTTGGACCCCTTTATAATTATAGAATGATTTGTTAGTGAAGTTTCTGACTTAAAGTCTATTTGTTTGGTTATAACTACTGTCTGCTTTCTTTTGGTTTCCTTTTGCATAGAATATCTTCATTTCTTTATTTTTCCATCTGTGTGTGTGTCCTTAAAGCTGAAGTGAATCTCTTTCAGGTGGCAGTTGTTCTTGTTTTTTTTTTTTTTTTTTTTTTTTTTTTTGTAGAATTACATCCATTTACATTTAAAGTAATTATTGATAGGTATGGTAGGGGCTTACTATTGTCATTTTGTTAATTGTTTTCTGGCTGTTTTACAGTTCCTTTGGTTCTTTTTCTCTTGCTCTCTTCCTCTGAGATCTTATTATTTTCTGTTGTACTTAGAATGCTTAGAATTCTTTAATTTTGTCTTTTGTATGTTTATTATAGGGTTGACTTTGCAATTATCATAAAGCTTATATTAAACATATGTTTATAACAGTCTATTTTAAATTGACAGCAACTTACATTTAACCATATAAAGCTCTATGTTTGTATCCATTAACAAATTATTGTAGGTATAGTTTGACTTTTGTCTTTCACTTTCATAATAGATTTATAAGTTATGTACATAATACTATTACACTATTACAACATTAGAATATTCTTAATTGTATATTTCCCTTTATCAATAAGATTTATACTTTTACCTTTTCCTGTTACCAAATAGTGTCCTTTTTATTTAGGTTGAATAACTTCCTTTATCATTTCTTTTAAGTCCAGTCTAGCGGTGATGAATTCCTTTAGATTTTGCTTGTCTAAAAACTTTTTATATTTCCTTCAATTCTGAAGGACAATTTTACCAGGTAAACTATTCTCAGTTGGAAAGGTTTTTGTTTTGTTTTGTTTTTTTCCTTAGCACTTTGAATATATTGCACCATTCCTTCTGGTCTTCATATCTTCTGCTAAAACATCTGCTGACAATCCTGTGCAGGTTCCCTTATAAATAGTTATTTTTCCCTTGTTGCTTTTAATATTCTCTCCTTCTCTTTAACTTTTGACAATTTAATTATAATGTATTCTAGTGTGAGTTTTTGAATTTATCTTTTTTTTTTTTTTAAGATTTTATTTATTTATTTGACAGAGAGATCACAGTAGACAGAGAGGCAGGCAGAGAGAGAGGGAAGCAGGCTCCCTGCTGAGCAGAGAGCCCGATGTGGGACTCGATCCCAGGACCCTGAGATCATGACCTGAGCCGAAGGCAGCGGCTTAACCCACTGAGCCACCCAGGCGCCCTTGAATTTATCTTATTTGGAGCTCCCTGGGATTCCTGGATCTGGATTTTCTTTTTTGCCCTCAGGTTAAGGAAGTTGTCAACCATTATTTCTTCAAATAAGTGTTTTGCCCTTTTCTTTCTGTCTGCTCCTTCTGAGTCTCCTATAATGTGAAAATTGGTCTGCTTGATGATGTCCCATAAATTTGTTAAGCTATTTTCACTGTATTTTTCTTCTTTTTGCTTCTCATTGTTCTTTCTTTGTATTCATTGATCTTTTCTTCCACTTTCAGTCTGCTCTTGAACCCCTCTACTGAATTTTTCAGTTCAGTTATTGTATTCCTCTTTGATTTTTGTTTGATACATTCTTATATTTTCAGTCTTTTTGTTGAAATTTTCAATTTGTTCATGTATTGTTCTTTTGATCTTGGTGAGCATCTTTTTTTTTTTTTTTTTTAAGTCAGAAAACAAAAGTTTTATTCCTAAAGCTCTGCCATATTTCTAGCAGGTGCATCCTATGGTCACTTGCCATGAACCAGGTTGTATGCATAGCCAGCAAGGTCTGGCCATCAGCAGAAAAGGCCAGAAAGGTACACTGGGGTGGCTCTGTGTTGCTGCTGGTACTGATAACTTCTTGCTTTAGTTCACCTACAATGATCTTGCCTTCCAAGTCCCAGATCTTGATGCTGGGGCCTGTATCATCACAGAGCCAGTATACATTTAGGACTGAAGCACAGGGCATTGATGATGTCCTCACACTCAGTGTATAAAGGTGCTTGCCTTCGTTGAGATCCCACAGCATGGCTTGGCAATCCTTCCCTCCAGAAGGGCAGAGGGATCCATCTGGAGAGAAAGTCAAGTGTTCAGGTTGCCTATGTGGCTGATATGATTGGTCTTCAGCTTGTAGTTTGCCACATTCGATACCTTGACCAGCTTGTCCCAGCCAAAGGAGACAATCATGGCATTCTGCTATTGGGTGAAAACCAGACACAGGATACCTACTCTGACGGTATATTTGCATACACCCAGAGTATTCCACAGCTGATAATTTTATCTCAGGAGCCAGAAACAATTTGCTGGTTGTCAGAGAAGGCCACACAGCACATCTTTGGTATGTCCCATAAATCTGTGTGTGGTGGTACCCACTGTGAGATCCCAAAGATGAAGGGTTCCATCCCAGGAGCCCAGGAGAACAAAGTGGCCATCTGAGGAGATGACAATGTAACTAACAAAGTGGAAATGACCCCACAAGCAAGGGTTCCAGATATATGCTTAAACTCATCTGATGTGCCAGGGTCACTCAGTTTCTGGATTTCTTTCAGAATGGATTCCATACATGGCTGTACATTTGGTGTGTATGTAGGAAGAGGTGAGGTCGGGAACCTCCTATGTTGCCATCTTAAATCAGACTCCCTGCTCTGAGCAACTTGAAGATGGAAATTTTTTCTTATTTAGTGGGACTTGAGAGGTGCAAAGAATCACAGCTTTCTTTCTTCTCTTACTAAACTTTTCCATCTACTTCATCTTTCTCTTTGTCACTGTAGGTAAATTGGTCATACTCTTCTCCATGGGTAATATCGTCCTTCATTCACAAAGGCCCATTTCGTTCTCTCCTGCTCAAAAGCAAAGGTAGGAACAATGTTTTTGAGATGAATTTTTCTTATTCAGATTGATAGAACAAAGAAGAAATAATCTATGGATTTTCTCAGGAAAGTTCCCTTTAGATGATACAAGAGATGAAGATTCTGGGACATTAAGGGTAGATGGACTGTAGTGAGAATTCAATATAGAAATGTTTAATTTGGGCGCCTGGGTGGCTCAGTGGGTTAAGCTGCTGCCTTTGGCTCAGGTCATGATCTCGGAGTCCTGGGATCGAGTCCCGCATCGGGCTCACTGCTCAGCAGAGAGCCTGCTTCCCTCTATCTCTCTCTGCCTGCCTCTCCATCTACTTGTGATTTCTCTCTGTCAAATAAATAAATAAAAAATCTTAAAAAAAAAAAAAAGAAATGTTTAATTTACTCATCAGTTTGAAGCCAAAGGCTGAGAATGAATTCTTAAGACATCCTTGGTGCAAAAAAAAAAAAAAAAAAAATGGTTTTATTAAAGCACAGGGACAGGACCTGTGGGCAAAAAGAGCTGCACTGGGATCAAGAGGAGTGGCCCATCATCTATGTTCAAGATGGGAGCGAGTTTAGGTTTCTAAGGAATTTTGGAAGCAAGGTTTCTTGGACCTTGAGAGGGCTAGCTATTGTTGGGAAAAGTCACTCATTACCATCTAATAAAACCTTAATCATAAGACCCTTCAATTGGATATAAGTGGGTCATATACTTGGGGGATGACTGCCAACATGTATCTTGGGGGTTAGAGATAAAGAAAGTATACAAAAGAATTTTTATACATTAAAGTAGACTTAAAGGATCGTGTGGACTGGGATAAGATTAGCTTTTGCCCTTAGCAAAGTATTAACATCAACCACCTGAGTTCTTGGAGGAATGTCACTTTGCCTGTTTCAAGGACTTGTCAATGGGCTGTAGGCAAAAAACAATAAATTTTTCTTTTGCCTTTGTTACCGATATCAACTTTTATAATGACAGGCTCTGGTCATACAATATACAACATAGTTCCTGCTTTCATTAAGCTTCCAGTTCAATGGGATGAACAGAGTGAACAACAATAACCATTTTAGATTTATAATGTTAGAAGAGAAAAAAGAACATCTCATGATGGATAGTAATGAGGCAGAGCTACTTAGTAGGGTGGTTCAGAGAACATTCTCTCCCATTTTAGCAGGGCACTGTACCCTAGGTTCAAATAGCAACTTGCCCTTCCCTTGCAAATTGACTGAGATCTCAGTATTTCCTCTGAAATATTCATTTCCAAATTCTTAAAACCAAAGCAAAAGTCATCATACCTTATACTCTACACAAAGATAAACTCAAAATGGATAAAAGACCTCAATGTGAGACAAGAATTCATCATACCTATCAAAGCCTGTTTTTTTTTTTCCTACTTCAGTTTTACCCTTGAGGGTATGCCAGGTCCTTTTAGTTAAAAAGCTATAAACCCCAGTGTCCTAATATGCAAATAAGGCCAGGTCTGTAATTTTAGTCTTTTTAAACATATTCTCTTCTCAGACCTACACAAATATTTTTTTTAATTTTTTATTTTTTATAAACATATATTTTTATCCCCAGGGGTACACCTACACAAATATTTTGACTCAGGGTCTCCCAACAGTGGCAGTTTTGACATTTTGAGCTAGATAACTCTCTACTGTAGGGCTCTCCTGGATACTGTAGGGTTTTTAGCAGCATCCCTGGCATCTGAGTAAGATGCCGGTAGCATCTGCCCCCAAGTTATAGCAACCAAAAACATCTCCAGACAGGACAAGTGTACCCTGGGGCATGAGATGAAAGTCTTACCCCCAGCCACCACCACCTTTCCCAAGTTGAGAATCCCTGATTTGACAGTTTTCCTTTTGTTTCTGGGTAGAAATTCAATGTTAACTAGAGACTTAAACTACAAAGGATAGGCTTTTCCTGAGTTGTCTGTAGAGTACAGAGTTTAAGACCTCATGGTAATTAATACCCAACTTTTGGTGTTTATGAAAACTATATCCTCATTTAAAAAAAAAAAAAAAAAAAGGTTAAACACTGAAAAACTAACCACTGGGCAAGTGTTTAAACAAATACATCTGGGGGCACATCCTTTTTTTTTTTTTTTAATTTTATGTAGTTAACAGTGCAGTATTGGTTTCTGGAGTAGAATTCAGTGATTCCTCACTTATATACAACACCCAGTGCTCATCACAAGTGCCCTCTGAAGGCACATTCTCCTCCTGACAGGGGACACTGGTCTCTCACCAGGACAGGCTGGCACCTTGACTTCTGTTTAATTTCCCTAAGCTGCTGCAACCTCTGCTGTTTCAACAACAGAACATTTTATCTGTGTTTCTTACCACAAGTCAGTGGGGAAGATCATTCTCCTGGCTATCTGTATTACTCAGTCTTCAGGTCTGTACACTTTTAATTCAAATGGATGAAGCTGGAATTTTTAAAAAGGGAAGCTGAAAGACAGGTACAGAGCACAGCCTGTAATTACTCCCGTTAGGAATGTAACTTTCCACCCAAGCCAAGGAGCTGAGAGAATTCCTTCTCATCTCTGCTTGAGCCAAGAATTTATTAATTAATTTGCATATAATACTTAATTAATGAACAGTCTTTTCACAGACTGTCTCAGCAACACTTATCAAGCTGCAGTTTCTACAAACTGCCAGTTAAGATCTTCAAAAACTACCACTTAGAGTATTTTGACAAGATTTTTAGATCAGGGATTTATAATAAAGAATATTAATGAATATTGAAATTATATAATTCTCAGTTTTAATTGTTCTCATAAAACATTTGCCCTATTTCCTGTTTAAAAATATTTTACATGTGGATTGTGAAATGATATCTTTGTTCTTCAAAACTTTTTGGGTTTTTCGGGTGCCTGGGTGGCTCAGTGGGTTAAGCCTCTGCCTTCGGCTCAGGTCATGATCTCAGGGTCCTGGGATCGAGTCCCGCATCGGGTTCTCTGCTCAACAGGGAGCCTGCTTCCTCCTCATTCTCTCTCTGCCTGCCTCTCTGCCTACTTGTGATCTCTGTCTGTCAAATAAATAAATAAAATATAAAAAAAAAAAAACTTTTGGGGTTTTTCAATAAAGTTAGCTCACATCAACCTTCTGTCCAACAATTCTATTCCTACAAAATGCAAACACACATCCACAAAAGGCTTATACAATAATGTTCGTACCAGTCTTATTCAGAATAGCCTAAAGCTGGAAACAACACAAATGCCCATTAGAAAAATGATAAACTGGGCGCCTGGGTGGCTCAGATGGTTAAGCGTCTACCTTCATTTTGGGTCATGATCCTGGGGTCCTGGGATCAAGTCCCACATTGGGCTCCCTGCTCCTTGGGGAGCTGCTTCTGTCTCTGCTTCTGCCTCTCTATCTCTGATGAATAAATAAATAAAATTTAAAAGAAGAAAAGAAAAGGAAAAACGTTAAACCAATCCTGTGCTATTCACACAAAGGAACACTACCTAACAGTCAATAGGAACAAAGAACCGTAAGTGCAACAAAATGTAATCATGTATATTGCAGACATTATGACAAGGAAAAGCAAAACATCTACGATGATAGAAGTCAGAAAATTGTTACATGTGGTTGGGGGTGGAAATAGATCAGGAAGGGCCATAAGAGGATTTGGGGTCTAATGGAAACATTCTATTATCTTATTTGATGATAGTATAAAAGTTTATATAAATTATCAAAACCCATTGAGCAACCAAAAATTGTTTTACTGAGTATAAATCAAACTATAAAAATGCAAAAAATGTATTGCCTATTAATTTTAGAAAAGAAAAGGAGAAAAATATTTATAATCCTACTATTTGAATATATTTTTATTATTCTTCCATATCTCCTTAACCTGTAATCATAGAAGTTTTATAGGGATTGATCCCTAAATGCCTCTTCTTTTCTATT
The DNA here is from genome assembly GCF_964662115.1 of Mustela nivalis. Lineage (NCBI taxonomy): Eukaryota > Metazoa > Chordata > Mammalia > Carnivora > Mustelidae > Mustela > Mustela nivalis. The sequence continues at coordinate 72,157,694 of NC_139020.1, forward strand.
TTCACTTGTTCTCTATGATTTCACCTAGTGTCCTGGCTCTTAGTATTAGTTGTATAATTAATGATTCTCCAGTTCTGATGTCTACATGGATATCTAATGGATATTTCAAACTTAATATATCTAATATTAAGATCTTGAATTTGCCACCAAACCTTCTCTCATCTTAGTTTTTCCCATGTCAGTGAAAAAAGAAACCCATTCCTCCAGTGGCTCAAACCTAAACTCAAAGTATGTTTTACTTACTCCTTTCACTTATATCCACATATTCAGGAATCCAACCATTTCACATTCCTTCAACTGCTACCACTCTATTGTGAGCCAGCAAAAAATCTAGTCTGGATGATTCTAAGTCTTAAACTAGTTTCATTGCCTTTATCCCTTCTTCTCTACAGTCTGTTGCCCAGACAGCAGTCATGAAGATATTCTTAAAATACAAATCAGAACCAGTTTCTCATTTTCTGAAAATCCTGCAGTGGCTTCTAGCTCATTCAGGGTGCTGTGCTCAAAAAAGCTTTAGATCTGCCCACCCCAACCTCCACTTACTTCTTAGCTCCCATCTACTTTCACTGTCATCCTCAATCCTCTCCTTCAACTGTGTTGCCCTTTTTCTCGTTCCTGAGACACACCAGGAATAAATGCACTTCATACCCAGGCTCTTTGTGCCTAGAAACCATCCCTGAGATGTCTGCAGTATTCCTCTCTTCATCTCCAATAGGTTTTAAGTTAAATGTTATTTTCTCTGTGAGGCCTTCCTCAGATACTCTAGCTGAAATTTCAACCTCTCCCCATCCAACACCCCAATGTTGAGTTTGTCTGTGTAATTTATTTTCCACCTGGCACAATTAGAAAGCAAAAAGGAACATTATTGATAATTATGCTGATACAACAGTCATAAACCAGGAATGTTCCCCTTCCTGCCTTATTTTTTACTGTAGTTTTTATTTGGTTAATTGTGTGATTTTCCTCCTCTAGAATGCAGGCTCCTTCAGGGCACTAATTTTGTGTTTAGGCACATAATAAATGTTTAGTAAATATTTGTTAAATGAATGCATTTTTAAATCAATATAAATGATTTGGCAATGTTTTTTTGTTTGTTGTTGTTGTTGTTGTTGTTGTTGTTGTTTTGGTTTATGTTATCAAATCCCCCACTTTCTCCTATTAAGGTAAATGTCATTCATACTCTGAAAATGTTTGTTTGCAAAAAGTCTTAAATGGACAGATTCATTAATGGAGTCAAACTCAAAAGTAAGTTAGGGTGATACACAACTGGAACAAAAAAGCACGTACTCTTTTGTAAACAAATCTCAGTGTGGAGTTTTTTCAGCTAAGGAAAAAATCCATGTCAAAAGAGAAAGTTTACCTGTTTTTCTGATTGTTATTTTTTAGTAAAGTTTCACATGGGTAGAAGGATCTAAAGCTTCTTTATCAATTGAAGAAAGCTTATGATTGCCAATTTGTGATGAAAATGAAATATTAAGGAAATAGTTATTGGGTATCTATTAAGTGGAAATCAAAGAATTGGATAGTAGGACAACAGAGACATGACGAGATGGTAAGGCAATGAGGGAAAAAAAAATCTGTACTTGCCCCTGCCTTAATCTCTGCTAAGTCTCTAAACAGTGTGTTCCCCTGCTCATCCAGCTCCCTTCTCTCAAAGCACTGCCCACTAGGGAACACTGATATTCCAGCTATAGGAAGAGAATATGGAAATGCCTTATTCCTCTACTTCAGCACTACCACAACTAGTTAGGAGATTCAATATTAATTTATATTTAATCAGAAATCTTAAATTGTAATAAGGTAAAAATAAAGGGAAACAACAGAGAACAAAGGACTAATTTGTAAAATGGAATGTTGTTAAAATGGGTTTCGTGAAAAGCTATCTCCCAGATGCCTACATTAGTGAATTGTACCACTATCCACCCTGATCCTCAACAGAAATGGGAAAGGGCATCGATTCTATTATCTGCCTCACTTTCTCTTACTGAATTGCTTTCTCCTACACACCACTCATTGGTTAGAAACCGTTTAAGTCTTTCTGAAACCCATCTTTTCTTCTCCATTTCCACTACTATTTCTGTGTGTGTGTGTGTGTGTGTGTGTGCTGAATGCTTTCAGCTCCCATCATATCCTAACTAGCCTACTCTAATAGTCTGCTTCCAGTCTCATTTTGTCATCCCACCTGCTCCTCTTTCCAGTATATGGCCACAGTGAACTTTCTAAAAGGCAAATCTGATCTTGTTACCCTCACACTGACATTCTTCAAGAATCCCTCTGGAGTCTTTAGATTAAAGTCAACAAGTCCTTAACCTGCCCTCAAGGCCCTTCATAATGTTTGTCCTTGCCAGCTCCCCAGGGTTTCCCAGCCTTCTCTACAAATTCATAAATATTTATGTTTGGGGAGCCTGTGCAAAGTACAGGGAGAGCACACATGAGGTGGTCAGGAAGGCATCATGGAGAAGACTCTGTGGGGGTGCAGATAGATGCTTTCCAAATAGGCAATGGGAAGAAGAGCATTCCTAGGGGAGGGAACAGGATGAACAGAGAGGATTCGCAAGACCTGGTGAAGAAATGGGGTTTAGTTCAGTAGAGCTGAGGGTTACAATACAATGTGTTGGGAGGGGAATATCCTGAAGTGAGGAAAGAGGTTCAAAGGTAAAATTTCATAGGGCACCTGGGTGGCCCAGTGGGTTAAAGCCTCTGCCTTCGGCTTGGGTCATGATCCCAGGGTCCTGGGATTGAGTCCGACATCGGGCTCTCTGCTCAGCAGGGAGCCTGCTTCTCCGCCTACTTGTGATCTCCATCTGTCAAATAAATAAATAAAATCTTTAAAAATAAAGAGCTATCCTATTTTTTTAACAAAAAAAGTAAAATTTCATAAATGTTTGTATGTCAAGGTAAGGAATTTGAATTTTGAATTTGAAATATGGAGAAGTAATCTTTATTCTACTAAAAATACAGCAGGCTAGTTAAAAGGAGAGATGGAAAAAACACAAGAGTTCAGAAATCATCTCTGAAAAGAAATCATTTTATGGTCGATCACAATAAAAGGTTGTTGACTATAAAATATAGGACATTCAGACAATGGAATATGATTCAGTGCTAAAAAGAAATGAGCTATTGAGTGATGAAAATATATGAAGTAACCTTAAATGTATACGAAGCAAACTTAAATTACTAAGTGAAAGAAACCAGTCTGAAAGGGTACATACTATGATACCAACTATGGTTGATCCTTGAACAATGAGGGGGGTTAGGAGCAGCAACCTTCTGCACAGTTGGAAATCCATGTATAACTTTTGAGTCCCTAAAAACTTAACTACTGGTAATCTACTGTTGACCAGATACTTACTAATAAGTCTATTAATACATATTTTGTGTAATATGTATTATATACTACATTCTTAAAATAAGCTGATGAAAACATTATTAGGAGAATCATAAGAGAAAATAAATTTACTATACTATATTTATCCAAAAAATCCATGTATGGAGTGCCTGAGTAGCTCACTTGGTTAAGTCTTTGCCTTCAGCTCAGGTCATGATCCTGGGGTTGGGCTCGCTGCTCAGTGGGGAGTCTGCTTCTCCCTCTCTTTCTTGCTCATTCTCTCTCTCGCTATCTCCATCTCTCTCTCTCAAATAAATATATCAATTTTTAAAAATCCATGTATCAGTGGACCTGCAGAGTTTAAACCCATGTGTTTCAAGGGTCAACTATATTTGACGTTATAGACAATGTAAAATTATGAAGACAGTGAAAAGGTCAGTAGTTTTGGGGATAAGGGGAAGGAATAATGAGGTAGAGCAGTGAAAATACTATGATATTATTATGGTATATATTATATATTTGTCCAAAACCATAGGATGTACAAACCAAGAGTGAGGCCTAATATAAATTATGGGCTTTGAGTGATTTTGATGTATTGATTTAGATTCATCAATTATAACTAATATAACCCAGTGATATGCTATGCAGGTAATGCAGGGGTCAAGATAGGTGGGGGAAAAGCTCTGTACCTTCCTCCAGTTTTGTTCATCTAAAAACTTTTTCTTTTAATAAGGTCTTTAAAAATAAAAAAAAATTGTAAAGAAATTTTTTTTAAAAAACCCATATCATATGTTTCGCCTCTTACTTCTCACTTCACTGTAAGAAATTATTACAGTACTGAAGTGATATTACAAAAATGTAAGTCAGATCATGTTACTTCCTGCTTTAAAGCTTCCATAGCTTCTCAGGGTATTTGGAATAAAATTGAAAATTCTTACCTTGCCTTCAAAAGCTCTAAGTAATCTTGCTCCAGACTTCCACTTTAACACTGCATGTCTTCCCTTCTTTGCCATGATCATTATGACACTTGAGTCATATGACGTCTCTTCTGTTTCTTACCCTCACCAATGTCAATCCTTCTGTAGGAACTTTGCACTTGTTCCTTCCCCCTGAAATTCTAGTCATCTTGATTTGTACATGCAACTCCTGTTTTTGTTGTTTTTTGTTTTGCTTGTTTGTTTTATTTCAGAGAGAGAGTGAGGAAAGGAGCAGTGACAGAGAGAGAATTTTGAACAGACTCCCAGCTGAACATGGAGCCTGGTGCTGAGCTCAGTGTTACAACCCTGAGATCATGACCCAAGAGGAATCAAGAGTCTGACGCCTACTAAACTATCCTGAGCCCACCCCCGCCATCCATCTCCCATTTATCATTCAGATTTTAGCTCAGCTGGCATCCTGTCATAATTATCTTAATCTTTTATATACTTGCTTATTATCTCTCATACTAGTATATAAATTCCTTGAAAAAGACCTTTTCTTTCTTTACTACCCTAATGCTGTCACCCAGAGTAATTTCTGGCACACAGTACATGCTCAATGAGCCTTGCATAAATGAAAGAGAAGGTAAAATCCCTCTTTTATAAAAGAAAACAAAATTGATATTAAAGTAACTGTTACGTTTTTAAATATGATGTGTTTATGTACATATATTTGCAATGTCCTTCCTTGTAATGAATTAGCAAAAATGGAAAACCAAGCAGCAACCAAACAGAAATAAAAATGTAAAAAAAAATGTGAAATAGATCATAAAAATATAGGTAGCCATGCATGTAAAATATTTAACGGGTGAAGTTTGCCTTTTCCTGCTCCTGCAAACCAAACAGTTGTAAGGAGAATAAAATGAGGAGCAGGAAGAGCTCATCCTTGATCCCATCTGGAGAGCTAGTACAAAGAAAGACTTAGAAGAAAGGGGACGAAAACATGCTGGGGTCACAGAAGGAAACTGAGTTGAAAGGAGGGAAAAAATCTGCATTCCGAGTCATTTGGAACAGAGAAGGAAGGGAGACATTATCTGAAGACCGTGTTCACCAGAGGCAAACAAGCTGAAAAAGAAATCGACATCTGTGAAAGTCTCGTGTGCCCCAGATCTGAGGGGGCAGATGAAGATTGTTTATGTAGCACAAGAAGGTGTTGGGAGAAGGAAGGAACAGGCTCACATGGAAACATATGCTTGCTGAAGCTACTTGAAAAATAAAGCATGCAGTGGAGAGAAACATCTGTGTTGCACACGGACAGACCACCAGTAGTGAAGCAGGCTTAAGGTAGAAGGGAAAGGCGTACACAAACAAGATCGGACATTATGTCTTGTCAAAATGACATGTAAAGGCACTGGGTCTGCATCTCATTCTCTGGTGAGTTAATGGGAACTCAGCCATCTGGGGAAATCAAGGATGAGTAAACTGCTGCTTTGGTGTTCTCACAGTTTTGCAGACATGACAAAGCATTCACAAGTTTTTCCAGGGCGACTCTTTTTTTTTCCCCCCTACTAGGGGGAAAAAGTAGCTTTAGAAAACTATACAAATCCTAGGTTCCTCTATTTTCATTAGTAACTCAGGACTGAAAACAGTGAGCCTTCTGGTCTAATGAGCATTAGTTAATAAATGGTAAAGACTAAACTCACATGCAGACTTTTTGATTGTAAAATACATGGACTTTATATAGTGTTTCTCAAACTTTAAGATACATATAAATCACCTGGGATCTTTTAAAAATACAGATTCCTTAGTGGGTGGGTACTGAGATTCTCATTTCTAACAAGTTTCCATGTGGTGGTGATGTTGTTTTATACTATATCATGACATCAGTTGTTGAGTATTACTATCAGTAATTATCTATGTGTATGGAACACAGGGAACTATGGCTTTATTGCTTTGGGAAACATATTTAAAGCTTTTATTCCAAATACACTGCAGCAATAGAAGCAGCCAGATTTCTCATCCTTTGACCACAGAGTTTCAGCACATAATAGCTTTAGAAAGCGTACTTCACATTAGTCTATGATTGTAGGAATTCTGTATAACATTAAATATGTATATTTAAACTTAAGAATTAAGTTTTATTTGTATTTCAACTTAAATTCTTAAGGATACATTTTAAAAACTAGTTACTGAAACTAATTATTTATTTGCTGAAGTATAGAAATTTAAGGTCTCTACTGTCTTCTTTATAATAACTTTTATTGGTAAGATGAAAAGTTAAAAACTGAAAATCAAGTCAAATGACAACTGGCAATTAGAGTATGTAAAGCTTAAACTAGAATTTTATCATGTTATAATTTATGACCTACAGATACATATTGATATGTAAGGTTCTAAAAAATATACAGCTACATTCATCTGTACACAAATAGAGTATAGGTTTATATACAGATAAAATTTTTCTTTATAAATACCAATTTATTTCTAAAATGTAGGGTCTCAGATGGACAATGATGCCAAAAGCAAAAGAGGCAAGGGGAGGAAAAAAAAACAAAACCTTCAGGTATGTTGCATCTGATATCCACTTTGGGATCCTTGAAACTATTTAGGAAAATTATATAAAATATGTAGAAAACATAAAAATCTAAGGAAAGAAAAATAAAAATTATATAAACATTTTGCAGTGTTTTGATAGTATAGGAATTAAAATCAAAGAGCTAAACACTGTCAACAATCAAACAGTAAAGACTAAGTATGGGTTAAACCGTGTGGACTAACTACAAAAGTAAATGTGAGGTAAGTACTGATAAAGTGTGATTGCAATAATAAAACTGAAAAAATCAATACTTTATAGTGTACTGTATAGTGTACTGATAACTTTTACAAAAGTTAAATCAGCGATGAATCCTTGGAATTCTTTGTACTCCTCTCTCTAAACAAGTGCCCACCACCCAGTCCTCCACTAGGCTGTTCTTTATGTAATTCACACAACTTTTCTTTCTCTTCCCTCACCCATGGGAATATTGCCACTGTATGTTAGTTCAGCATTCCTTGATTTCTACCATGGAAGGAAAGACGACCTAACATTTATTGAGAGCTTACTAAATCTCTAGTTTTTAATGCATGATCTTATTTAATTCTTACAACAACCCTGTACAGTTTTATCATTCCTACTTTTAAAAACATAAAAACTAAGACTCAAACATAACAGTGATTAAAAAGGCTGAATTAAGACACAGAGCTATTACTCTAAAAGTCGTGCTATTTCTCGTAAACTGTATTTCATCTCTTATTAATTATTCCTGACTGGATTATTAATGTCTGATAATGGCATTATGCCATGATTCTAAATTATCATTGTAAATTGTCAACAATTTTTAAAAAGACTTGTTTTTCATCGCTCTGACTATTCAAATGACACATGCTTATAAGAATTTCTAAAATATAGAATATGAAGACAAGCAATGATTGTCACTTTAACCAAATCACCCAGAGGGGAAAACTACGTAATCATTTTAGAACAATGCTTTTTAGCTTTATGCACCACATGTGTTTGGTGTGTCCCTACTCCCTATCTTGTCTACACAAAGAACTGGCACATTGGAAGAATTCCAAACAGAATGATAGTCCTTTGAGAAAGATCGCTTTGATCAAGTTCTTTATTCTAAAGTCCCAGTGGCTGATTCCATTTAATGGTAGGCCTTCCATCAGCAAATGATCCAATTCTAATGCTTAAATCAAAGGAAATTGGAGATCAACTTTTAGAATAGCCAAGTAAAAATCTCTGAACTTCTCATTCTCTCTCACATACACAAAAGACAAAAATAAGGACACAATAAAAGCAAACATGTCTATAACTCTCCAAATTAACCAAAACTACTGAGCTGTATTGTAAGGCCTGAAATACTGTAAGGTACCTGGAATTTGAGCCATGAGTTCCTCTGCTCTTGCCAGACTTGCTTCTCACTTTGCCTAACTAGGAAGGTTTCCTGCCCAGGTAATTCCCCCATCAGCTGCACCAGCTACATCAGCTGCACCCCACCTCCCAGCCAGCCAGCAAAATTACTCAAACAAACTTGTCATAACCTCCTGAGAGACACAAGGCCCCACCCCACTCCTATTATAAAGCCTATCTCCCACAGCCCCTTCTGGTTCACTCTGTTTCCAAGTACAACCTCTTTGTGACCATTCATGGCATGCAGTGTCCTCTTCTCCATAGCCTGTGAGTTAATTTGACTAATAAACTGCTGTCCATCTCCTCTGTCCAATGTTGGATGTTGTATTCAGCCAGCTTATACTATTTAGGATAATGGAGTCCTCCTCCAGCAATGGAGTGAATAGAAATGATCAGAACAAGAAGAAACAAAATCATCTATTCAAGAGAAACTATTCTGAACTTCTTTAGACAGGGGAGGTTTGTGACATTTAATGTTGGGACTCTTCCCATCCCCCTACTCTTCATACCCTAGTTGTGCAATTGCCTTGAAAAGCAAAGTCTTATAGCCAATTGACAGATGTGAACAGTTGGAGCTCTGTAAGAAACACCACCTCCCAAATACAGTCAATATAATATTTATTAGTGTGCTCTTACAGCTTTTTTAATATAACTCATATTTCATCTTAACCAAGGCAGGGAGGGAAGAAGTATTTATCCCTAGGTAATTACTGAAACCATTTCAATATGCTAGGAACACTGCAACTACCTAAAGTTATTATTTCAGTTGGAGTAAAAAATCCTGGCCAGGAATTTAAAAGGAACTCTTCAAAACAAAATGGCTGTTGGAAAATTTGAGAAGCTTCAGCATATTTCTGAACATCTAGAAGATGGTGTGAGCATGCACAAAGCCCTGGAAAGACCTGGTTAAGAAGAAATTTCCGTTAATTTCTGGCTAAACATAAGGCCCTGAGTAAGTAGGAAGTGAAAGCTAAGGCTATCTTATAAATATCCTGAAGTTTGAAAGTATGCCTTCTCACACAGATCCCCTTGGCAAAGGTAGAGGATATACAGACAAGGTAGTTGATGACGTCATCTCATCAAACATTGCATTGGTTAACTACTAAATTATACTGAATTGGAGGTGACCAATAGGAAGTCAGGTTTAAAAATTTAAATGAGAATTATTTAAAATTAAAATATATAATTTTTTAATTTTTATTTTAGAAAATCCAGCAGATAATTCAGTGGTTACATAAAGCAAAAAATATGGAATCTATTGAATTAGTCCAGGTAAATCTCTGAACAAATGCGCAGCAATGAGATAAACAACAATGGTAACAAAATTTCAGTAACAGCAAAATCTGGGTGGGAGGAACTTGATACCAGAGTTCTTAGAATGTATTATCTAAAATGCCCAGGTTTCAACAACAAAACAACAAAAAATTATGAGACATGCAAAAAAAAGTTTAAGAATGAAAAATAAAATAAAAACTGTGCAACATAAAAAGGCAAAAAGGAGCCTGAAAATAACGTTCCTTAGAAGACTCAAATTTTAGTACAAAAAATTTTAAATTACCTATTATGTTTAAAGAATGAAGATAATGAAAGAAATATAGCAGCACCTCACAAAGAATATGAAAGAGAGATCAATAAAATTTTTAAAAAAGAACCAAATAGAAATAATTTTGCAGTTGAAAGGCACAATAACTAAAAATAACAATTTAGTAGAGGGACTCAAAAATCAGTCTAACTGGCAGAAGAAAAAATAAAAAACTTGATAGTTCAAGAGAGATTATCCAGTGTTAGGAGCAGAAAGAGAAGAGCAAAAAATTGGAACAGGGCCTCAGAGACCTAAGATACAAATAAGCATTCCAATGTACACATAATGAGAGGGTCATGAGAAGGAAAGGAAAAAGAACAGAAAAGGTATTTGAAAAAATATTGGTCAAAAACTTCTCAAACTTGATGAAAAATATTAAGCTCATCTGAGAAGCTCAATGAACTCCAAGTAAATAAAATCAAAAAGTCATACCTAAACATATCATAGTCCTATGGAGAAGAGTCAAAGATGAAGACAAAATCTTGAAAGCAACAAAAGAAAAACAACCTGTAAATAACCACTTCTCAATAAGATTAAAAGCTGACATCTCAATAGAAACCATGGAGTCCCGAAAGCAATGGGATGACATATTCAAAAAGTTAAAAAAATAGTCTGAATGAATGCAATGAAATAAAAATGAATTCTATATCCAGCAAAACTATTCTTCAACAAATGAAGGAGAAATTAGGACATTGCCAGAAAAGAAAAGAAAAAAAGAGGAAAAGAAAAAAACCCTAAAAGAATCTGCCAGTAGTAATTCTGCCTTATAATAAATACTGAAGAGAACTCTTCAGGCTAAAAAGATACTAGACAATAACTTGAAGCCACATGAAGAAATAAAAAGCATCCATAAACATAGCCACATAGGTAAATATAAAAGACAGAATGCATGTCATTTTGTTTGTAACTTTCCTACTAATTTAAAGGCAAACACATAGAGCAATAATTATAAAATTGTGTTGGTTATAGTGTACCAAATGCAATTTGTATAAATATAGCACAGAGAAAGTGGAAGAATGGATCTTTATTGGGACACAGTATTTGTATGCTATTAAAATTAAGTTGATATCAATGTAAATCAGATTAAGATATTAATTGTTATCTGCAGGACAGCCACAAAGCCAAAACACTCAAAAAAATAAAATACAGGAACATTAAAATTATATACCAGAAAGTATCTATTTAACACAAAAGAAGACAGTAACAACGGAATAGAGGAACCAAGAAGACATAAGACATATAGAAAAGGAATCATAGATTTAAATCCTACTTTATCCATAATTACATTAAATGTAAATGGAGTATCACTACAATCAAAAGGCAAGGACTACAAGATGGATTAAAAAATCACCTACTGGGGTGCCTGGGTGGCTCAGTGGGTTAAAGCCTCTGCCTTTGGCTCAGGTCATGATCCCTGGGTCCTGTGATCGAGTCCCACATTGGGCTGCCAGGCGGGGAGCCTGTCTCCCCTCCCCGCCACCGCCTGCCTTTTGGCCCATTCGCGATTTCTGTCTGCCAAATAAGTAAATAAAATCTTAAAAAAAAAAATCACCTACCTATTGCTGTCTACAAAAGATGCCTAAAATTAAAGGCACAAGTAAAAGTGTAGAAAGAATGAATATAAAAGCATTAATCAAAAAAATAGCTTGGGGGCTATATTAATATTGGACAAAATAGACCTTAAGACAAAAATTGTTTCTAGAGTTATAGATTTTAATAATGACAAAATGATCGATTCACCAGGAAGACACAAGCATGTCTACGTACCTAACAGCAGAGCCCTAAAATACATGAAGGAAAAACTGACAAAAATTAAAAGGTGTGATAAACAATGAAACAGTAATTGTTGGAAACATCAATACTCTACTTTGAATAATTGATAGGAGTTGCAGGAATTGCATGAAAGGCAATTTCATTTCTTAATTAAAGGCACCTAGATTGATGCACTTTCCCATATCAGAAACCAAGAATTTTTGACACTTTTTTTTTTTTTTTACATTGCCTTCAACATCTATCCTCACTAAATCTCAATATGTAATTAGAAATGTGTGAAAATCCCCTGGCTTTTTCTCTCCATCACCAGTTGCTACCACATTGGTCAAAACCACCATCATCTCCCCTTAGACTAGTCTAATAGACATGCATGCTAATATCTCTCATTTCCATCTTTTTCCCTTTCAGTTCATTTTTCAAACAGCATCAGTTGTCATATATTTTTAATGTTTGTTAGATGTCACTGCCTTTCAAGCAACCCCTATAAGCTTTCCATTATGTTTGAAATAAAATCCAATTTCTTGTCCTTGGTCTATAAAGCTCTTGTTATTATCTGGGCCTGCCTGAGTCTCTAAACTAATTTTTCATTCTTAAATCTCCATTCTCTTACCACATGGCCTCTTTTCTCTTACCACATGGCCCACAAATCTCTTTTCAACTCTGCTATGGAGCCTGCTATTCCTTCCACCTTGAATCCTTCAGGACTCAGCTCAAATATGTCCTTCCCCAGAAAGGATTTTTTTGATCCAATTCAAAGCACATCTCCTAACCACTCTCTGTCATTAGACACTATATATATATATTTTTTTTTAGACACTATATATTTTGATTACATATTTATTAGTGGTGTTATTCAAATGATTCTTTGAAAACTGAACCCAACCTTTAACAGTTGATACTTATTTTCTTCAACTATTTAACCTAAGGAAAAATATATATAAAAATTTTAATTTGAAGCTCAAAAATAATTATAAAGTGTGAAATGTTCCCTGTGACTTCTTCAGACTAATCTGCTGTGAACGATTTCTTTTCTGAGGTAAACTGTGAGGAGAAAGGGAAAGATGTATAAATCTCTTTAGTTTCATGTAGCTGCAGAAAATATGTTTTATGGTTAAATTCTTCCTGGATGTCTTTTTTCCTAGGATCAAAAATTCTTTTCATCTCTGGTTATTCCATCTCACTCACTGTCAACATGCATAATCCTTGGTATTCTAAAATTTTATAAAGGTCATTTGAATATGCTTTAATCGGGCTTTAAACACATACTCTTTCATGGTCGTCATTATTAATAACAGCCAATGGTATCATGGTTTATGGTTATTTTAAACAAACTCTTAGACATGTTAAGCAATATGGAGTTGAGAAACATTGATTGCTTGCAACTTCTTAGGCTTAAAATGCATAAGTATAAAATTGGTTAACATTTTTTGGGAATATAGCTTCTTTGCTTAAAATATTGATAAGATTAAGAACATTGTTTCTTGGTTCTCAGGAAGGGAGATTCAAACTATTTCAGATATTTTGATAAAATGTTAACAGTCTCCTTGATTTCTACTATTTAGAGATTATGGTGACTTCACTCCTTTTCCTTTAAAAGTAATTGATCAAATTGAGAAAGCTTGGCTAAGAAGAAGTATATTGCATTTGTTCACACTTCTTTAACATTTGGTGCCATTAGTGTAACAAATGTTTCTGACTGACATAAACATATGACACTGTGCCCAGAAGTTATTTATGAGAAATTAATCATTTGCCTCAAAATTCTTTTGGGAGGGAAAAGCTCTGATTAATTTTCACTATCAGTGTATAAAGGGTACACTTTAACTTTTAAAGCTATACATCATTTTTATTGTATAAGAATTTCATTTATATAATTTGCAACCATAACACAAATGAGTAGTTTGCTTTTGACAGAAAATGCTTTTCTATACATATAGAGATAATCATACATGTACATACATGTCTAATGCATTAACAAGGTATTATTAAAATGACTAAGTGACTAGAGACTGAATATTCAGGAAGCTACCATTTCATGATTTAGTTCCTCTGCTCTGTTATTCCTAAGCCATAAGTTTCAAGTTCAACTTCCTTACTAATGAAAACCAGTTGCTGGGATAATGTTTAACTCTTAAGTATACCATTTTTCCAAGGAAAACATTAAAATTGGCCTCAAATATATGCTCACTCATAACATGAAGATTTAAATGAATCTCTTCTAAGAACATAATGACCATCCCAACTTTTCCTGGACATAGCACAGATTTTTAAATGTTCACATTCTAGTTGGCTTGAGGGGAGTAACTCATTGTATTTTCTAGTGGTAACTATAGACAAGTAAACCTCTAGAGAGAACTCAAAAATGCCTACTTCACTAGAATAGCAAAGAAACTGTAAATAAAAAATACAGAGGGGGGCACCTGGGTGGCTCAGTGGGTTAAGCCTATGACTTTGGCTCAGGTCATGATCTCAGTGTCCTGGGATCGAGCCCCACATTGGGCTCTCTGCTCAGTGGGGAGCCTTATTCCTCCTACTCTCTCTCTCTGCCTGCCTCTCTGCCTACTTGTGATCTCTCTGTGTCAAATAAATGAATAAAATCTTAAAAAAAAATAGAGGAAAAAAAAAGTCCCTAAAAACAGCTTGTAAATCTTAAAGGGCCTTTGAATAGGAATGATTTATTTCAGTGCTGTTACCCTTAAGTGTTTGAATTACAATTACTTTGTTATTTTGTGTTACTCTGAGCCTTCATGAAGACAGGTCCTGAGCCACTACCTCCCAAAATGTTTTTTATTATTGTGAATAGTTTGAAGCATTTGTTTTATCGTTTTGAATCTTCCTTTGTTTAATAAGTAGAAGACATATTTATTTGGTGCATGTATATATATGTGTGTATATATATATATATTCATATATATTCATATATATACATACACATAGTTAATTTGCCAGTTCCTTACATCACCTTCACTCATATGTCAAGGTGATGCAAGGAACTGGCAAATTAACCTATCAAAGATTTAGAGCAGATACCAAGGTAATCCTTTTTTTGACAGTGACAACTCCAGAATTTTATATGGAATAATCTAAGGGGCAATAGTCTAAATAAGATAGCAGAAGGTTTCTGTAGGAGTGACAAAAAAGCACTATGTTTAATTGCATTGTATATTTATTGGAATGGCTTGAATCTTAGTTGCTTAGCAAGCACTATTTTTAAGTTGGAATTTGTCTTTATTTGGTGACTTAGTGGAGAAAAGGTATACAATGAAAGACTCTGATGTTTTCATTTTGTATAAAGAAGAGGATCCTGGGTGCCTGGGTGCCTCAGTCAGTTAAGTGTCTGACTCTTGATTTCATCTCAGATCATGATCTTGGGGTTCTGAGATCAAGTTTCTCATGGGGCTCCATGCTGAGCAGGGAGTCTGCTACTCCCTCTGTCCCGACACCCACTTGTGCTCGCTTGCTCTCTCTCTCTCTCTCAAATAAATAAAATCTTAAAGAAAAAAAAAAAAAAGATCAGAGGATACCCTGGGACATTAAGGTTAGCCAAAGATAAAGTACCTTAACTTATTAAATCAGAATATCTACCCAGAAGTCATATTACAAAAACTTGTATGTGACTGAGAATTGGAATCTAAAAGATACTAAGTTTAGTTCCTGCCATCCATATGCTATCTGCATCTCATACACAAAGGCATTACATAGAAGTCACATTCCATCATGTTCATAACTGTAGTCACTTTGCCAGTCCTAGTGCATTAATATATCCTTGTGATCAACAATATATTCATTTGATTAGTAGTTATTTAGGACCTCCTAGTGGCTTACTTCATCTTTGAATCTTATACATTATATGTTTGCTGAGCTGTATAGAGAAATTGAAAAAAAATAAAGCTCTTTTGCTTCAAGGGAGAGGACAAGTCTAGGTTAGTCTATAAGGCATTCTGAAAATATTTAAGGTGAGCATTAAGTAGAGTATCATACTGGTCTTTCCTATGTGGAATACAGCACAAGTTCTTATCTGGTGACCTTTAAAGTACTCTTCTGTCTCTTAGACCTCTTCCGTTTCTTCCTATACTCTTCTATATTCTACTCCCCTAACAGCAGAGCCAAAAGGACTTCTCGATGATTACTACAAATGACTTATAGTATTCTACATTTTTACCTCTGTTCTAGCTATTTCCTAAACCTAGAATTCTTTTTTTTTTAATTTTTTATTTTTTATAAACATATATTTTTTCCCCAGGGGTACAGGTCTGGGAATACACCAGGTTTACACAGTACACAGCACTCACCAAAGCACATACCCTCCCCAATGTCCATAATCCCACCCCCTTCTCCCAAACCCCCTCCCCCCAGCAACCCTCAGATTGTTTTGTGAGATTAAGAGTCACTTATGGTTTGTCTCCCTCCCAATTCCATCTTGTTTCATTGATTCTTCTTCTACCCACTTAAGCCCCCATGTTACATCACCACTACCTCATATCAGGGAGATCATATGATAGTTGTCTTTCTCTGCTTGACTTATTTCGCTAAGCATGATACGCTCTAGTTCCATCCATGTTGATGCAAATGGCAAGATTTTATTTCTTTTGACGACTGCATGGTATTCAATTGTGTATATATACCACATCTTCTTTATCCACTCATCTGTTGATGGACATCTAGGTTCTTTCCACAGTTTGGCTATTGTGGACATTGATGCTATAAACATTCGGGTGCACATGCCCCTTTGAATCACTATGTTTGTATCTTTAGGGTAAATACCCAGTAGTGCAATTGCTGGGTCATAGGGCAGTTCTATTTTCAACATTTTGAGGAACCTCCATGCTGTTTTCCAGAGTGGCTGCACCAGCTTGCATTCCCACCAACAGTATAGGAGGGTTTCCCCTTTCTCCGCATCCTCGCCAGCATCTGTCATTTCCTGACTTGTTGATTTTAGCCATTCTGACTGGTGTGAGGTGGTAACACATTGTGGTTTTGATTTGTATTTCCCTGATGCCGAGTGATATGAAGCACTTTTTCATGTGTCTGTTGGCCATCTGGATGTCTTCTTTGCAGAAATGTCTGTTCATGTCCTCTGCCCATTTCTTGATTGGATTATTTGTTCTTTGGGTGTTGAGTTTGCTAAGTTCTTTATAGATTTTGGACACTAGTCCTTCATCTGATATGTCATTTGCAAATATCTTCTCCCATTCTGTCAATTGTCTTTTGATTTTGTTCACTGTTTCCTTTGCTGTGCAAAAGCTTTTGATCTTGATGAAATCCCAATAGTTCATTTTTTCCCTTGCTTCCCTTGCCTTTGGCGTTGCTCCTAAAAGATGTTGCTGCGGCTGAGGTCGAAGAGGTTGCTGCCTATGTTCTCCTCAAGGATTTTGATGGATTCCTTTCTCACATTGAGGTCCTTCATCCATTTAGAGTCTATTTTTGTGTGTGGTGTAAGGAAATGGTCCAATTTCATTTTTCTGCATGTGGCTGTCCAATTTTCCCAGCACCATTTATTGAAGAGGCTGTCTTTTTTCCATTGGACATCCTTTCATGCTTTGTCGAAGATTAGTTGACCATAGAGTTGAGGGTCTATGTCTGGGCTCTCTATTCTGTTTCATTGATCTAAGTGTCTGTTTTTGTGCCAGGACCATGCTGTCTTGATGATGACAGCTTTGTAATAGAGCTTGAAGTCCGGAATTGTGATGCCACCAACTTTGGCTTTCTTTTTCAATATCCCGATGGCTATTCGAGGTATTTTCTGGTTCCATATAAATTTTAGAATTATTTGTTCCATTTCTTTGAAAAAGATGGATGGTACTTTAATAGGAATTGCATTAAATGTATAGATTGCTTTAGGTATCATAGACATTTTCACAATATTTATTCTTCCAATCCAGGAGCTTGGAACATTTTTCCATTTCTTTGTGTCTTCCTCAATTTCTTTCATGAGTACTTTATAGTTTTCTGAGTATAGATTCTGTGCCTCTTTGGTTAGGTTTATTCCTAGGTATCTTATGGTTTTGGGTGCAATTGTAAAAGGGATGGACTACTTAATTTCTCTTTCTTCTGTCTTGTTGTTGGTGTAGAGAAATGCAACTGATTTCTGTGCATTGATTTTATATATCCTGACACTTTACTGAATTCCTGTATAAGTTCTAGCAGTTTTGGAGTGGAGTCTTTTGGGTTTTCCACATATAGTATCATATCATCTGTGAAGAGTGATAATTTGACTTCTTCTTTGCTGATTTCGATGCCTTTAATTTCCTTTTGTTCTATGAGTGCTGAGGCTAGGACCTCTAGTACTATGTTGAATAGCAGTGGTGATAATGGACATCCCTGCCATGTTCCTGACCTTAGTGGAAAAGCTTTCAATTTTCTCCATTGAGAATGATATTTACAATGTGTTTTTCATAGATGGCTTTGATAAAATTGAGGTATGTGCCATCTATCCCTACACTTTGAAGAGTTTTGATCAGGAAGGGATGCTGTACTTTGTCAAATGCTTTTTCAGCATCTATTGAGAGTATCATATGGTTCTTGTTCTTTCTTTTATTGATGTGTTGTATCACATTGACTGATTTGCGGATGTTGAACCAATCTTGCAGCCCTGGAATAAATCCCACTTGATCGTGGTGAATAATCCTTTTAATGTACTGTTGAATCCTATTGGCTAGTATTTTGTCGAGTATTTTCGCATCTGTGTTCATCAAGGATATTGGTCTATAGCTCTCTTTTTTAATGGGATCCTTGTCTGCTTTGGGGATCAAGGTGATGCTGGCCTCATAAAATGAGTTTGGAAGTTTTCCTTCCATTTCTATTTTTTGGAACAGTTTCAGGAGAATAGGAATTAGTTCTTCTTTAAATGTTTGGTAGAATTCCCCCGGGAAGCCGTCTGGCCCTGGGCTTTTGTTTGTTTGGAGATTTTTAATGACTGTTTCAATCTCCTTACTGGTTATGGGTCTGTTCAGGCTTTCTATTTCTTCCTGGTTCAGTTGTGGTAGTTTATATGTTTCTAGGAATGCATCCATTTCTTCCAGATTGTCAAATTTCTTGGCATAGAGTTGCTCATAGTATGTTCTTATAATAGTATGTATTTCTTTGGTGTTAGTTGTGATCTCTCCTCTTTCATTCATGATTTTATTTATTTGGGTGCTATCTCTTTTCTTTTTGATAAGTCTGGCCAGGGGTTTATCAATTTTATTAATTCTTTCAAAGAACCAGCTCCTAGTTTCGTTGATTTGTTCTATTGTTTTTTTGGTTTCTATTTCATTGATTTCTGCTCTGATCTTTATGATTTCTCTTCTCCTGCTGGGCTTAGGGTTTCTTTCTTGTTCTTTCTCCAGCTCCTTTAGGTGTAGGGTTAGGTTGTGTACCTGAGACCTTTCTTGTTTCTTGAGAAAGGCTTGTACCTCTATATATTTTCCTCTCAGGATTGCCTTCATTGTGTCCCACAGATTTTGAACCGTTGTATTTTCATTATTATTTGTTTCCATGATTTTTTTCAATTCTTCTTTAATTTCCCGGTTGACCCATTCATTCTTTAGAAGGATGCTGTTTAGTCTCCATGTATTTTGGTTCTTTCCAAACTTCCTTTTGTGGCTGAGTTCTAGCTTTAGAGCATTGTGGTCTGAAAATATGCAGGGAATGATCCCAATCTTTTGATACCGGTTGAGTCCTGATTTAGGACCGAGGGTGTGATCTATTCTGGAGAATGTTCCATGTGCACTAGAGAAGAATGTGTATTCTGTTGCTTTGGGATGAAATGTTCTGAATATATCTGTGATGTCCATCTGGTCCAGTGTGTCATTTAAGGCCTTTATTTCCTTGCTGATCTTTTGCGTTGATGATCTGTCCATTTCAGTGAGAGGAGTGTTAAAGCCCCCTACTATTATTGGATCATTGTTGATGTGTTTCTTTGATTTTGTTATCAATTGGTTTATATAGTTGGCTGCTCCCACGTTGGGGGCATAGATATTTAGGATTTTTAGATCTTCTTGTTGGACAGACCCTTTGAGTATGATATAGTGTCCTCCCTCATCTCTTATTATAGTCCTTGGCTTAAAATCTAATTGACCTGATATAAGGATTGCCACTCCTGCTTTCTTCTGATGTCCATTAGCATGGTAAATTCTTTTCCACCCCCTCACTTTAAATCTGGAGCTGTCTTCGGGCTTAAAATGAGTTTCTTGGAGGCAACATATAGATGGGTTTTGTTTTTTTATATCCATTCTGATACCCTGTGTCTTTTGACAGGGGCATTTAGCCCATTAACATTCAGGGTAACTATTGAGAGATCTGAATTTAGTGCCATTGTATTGCCTGTAAGGTGACTGTTACTGTATATGGTCTCTGTTCCTTTCTGATCTACCACTTGTAGTCTCTCTCTTTGCTTAGAGGACCCCTTTCAATATTTCCTGTAGAGCTGGTTTGGTGTTTGCAAATTCTTTCAGTTTTTGTTTGTCCTGGAAGCTTTTAATCTCTCCTTCTATTTTCAATGATAGCCTAGCTGGATATAGTATTCTTGGCTGCATGTTTTTCTCGTTTAGTGCTCTGAAAATATCATGCCAGCTCTTTCTGGCCTGCCAGGTCTCTGTGGATAAGTCAGCTGCCAATGTAATATTTTTACCATTGTATGTTACAGATTTATTTTCCCGGGATGCTTTCAGGATTTTCTCTTTGTCACTGAGACGTGTAAATTTTACTATTAGGTGACGGTGTGTGGGCCTATTCTTATTGATTTTGAGGGGCGTTCTCTGAACCTCCTGAATTTTGATGCTCGTTCCCTTTGACATATTGGGGAAATTCTCCCCAATAATTCTCTCCAGTATACCTTCTGCTCCCCTCTCTCTCTCTTCTTCTTCTGGAATCCCAATTATTCTAATGTTGTTTTGTCTTATGGTGTCACTTATCTCTCGAATTCTCCCCTCGTGGTCCAGTAGCTGTTTGCCCCTCTTTTGCTCAGCTGCTTTCTTCTCTGTCATTTGGTCTTCTATATCCCTAATTCTTTCTTCTGCCTCATTTATCCTAGCAGTGAGAGCCTCCATTTTTGATTGCACCTCATTAATAGCTTTTTTTAATTTCAACCTAGTTAGATTTTACTTTTTTTATTTCTCCAGAAAGTGCTTTTAGATCTCCTGAGAGGGTTTCTCTAATATCTTCCATGCCTTTTTCGAACCCGGCTAGAACCTTGAGAATTGTCATTCTGAACTCTAGATCTGACATATTACCAATGTCTGTATTGATTAGGTCCCTAGCCTTTGGTACTGCCTCCTGTTCTTTTTTTTGTGGTGAATTTTTCTGCCTTGTCATTTTGTCCAGATAAGAGTATATGAAGGAGCAAGTAAAATACTAAAAGGGTGGCAACAACCCCAGGAAAATATGTTAACTAAATCAGAAGAGATCCCAAATCATGAGGGGGGAGAAAGGGGATAAAAAGAGTTTCAAAAAGGAAGAAAGAAAAATAGAAAAAAAAAAAGAAAAAAAAGAAAGGAAAAGAATTAAAAAAAAAAAGAAAATGAATAAAGAAAAATATAAAAAAGAAAAAATATATATATTAGATAAACTAGTTTAAAAACTTTAAAAAAGAAAAGGGTAAAAGTTAAAAAAAATATTTTACCAGAAGGGGAGAAAAAAAAAATGAAAAAGAAAAAAATTAAATTAACTGCAAGACTAAAAAAAATCACACAGAGAAAGCCATGAGTTCCATGCTTTGCTTTCTCCTCCTCTGGAATTCTGCTGCTCTCCTTGGTATTGAAACCGCACTCCTTGGTAGGTGAACTTGGTCTAGGCTGGATTTCTTCTTGATCTTCTGGGGGGAGGGTCCTGGTGTAGTGATTCTCAAGTGTCTTTGCCCCAGGCAAATTGCATGGCTCTTACCAGGGGCCGGGCTGAGTAATCTGCTCCGGTTTACTTTCAGGAGCTTTTGTTCTCTGAGCGCTTTCCGTAGAGTTCTGGAGGACAGGAATACAAATGGCGGCCTCCTGGTCTCCGGCCCGGAGGAGCCAAGAGCCCGGGGCCCCACTCCTCAGTGAGCCCTCAGAGAACAGCGCCCAGTAACTCCTGTCTGCCTGACCTCCGGCCGTGCTCCAAGCTCGCTGAGCCTGTGGCTGGTTCAAGGTAACCCCGAGCTGCAAGCTTACTGTTGGCTCTGTCTCTGTAGCCGGCTTTCCCATTCCAATAGCTGCAAGCTCTGCAACACTCAGACACCCCCGATCCTTCTGTGACCCTGCAGGACCTGAGGCCATGCTGACCCTGCGTGGGCTTCGCCTCGGTTTAGCCTCTGGAGCGATGTCCCTCAGTGAAACCGACTTTTAAAAGTCCTGATTTTGTGCCCCGTTGCTCCGCCACTTGCCTGGAGCCGGCCCCTCCCCCCGAGGTCTATCTTCCCGTCGCTTTGGATTCACTTCTCGGCCAGTCCTACCTTTCAGAAAGTTGCTTTTCTGTTTCCAGAATTGCTGTTCTCTTCTCTTCGATATGCCAATGGATTTTCAGGTGTTTGCAATCTTTAGATAAGCTATCTAGCTGATCTCCTGCTAGCTGAAGTAGTCTCAGCCTGCTACTTCTCCCTCAATCTAGAATTCTTATTGTTTACATTGTTCCTGTCATGTTGTTCATATTGTATCTTTTGAAATCCTATTTGTAAAGAGCTTTAAATGCCACATCCTTCCTAAATCTTTTTTTTTTTTTTTTTTTTTTTTTTTTGCTTTCTCCTCCGTTGGACATAATTAGCACATTAGATCACTTACCACTTTGTGTTGAGAAATCCACTCTGTGCCTTTCTTTTGGGTGATATATAACACTTCCTATCCTGTATAATAGTTGTTTTTAACCTTGGCTTTTCTACTTTATTGAGTTGTAATCTCTTTGAGTACAAAGGACAGGTACTATTCCACTCTGTGCCCCTTTTAGCCACTGATGATCCATAAATGTTTGTTTCATTGAAAGCTCATTTTTCACATAGTTCCCTGTGTTCCATACACATAGATAATCACTGATAGTAATACTCAACAACTGATGTCATGATATAGTATAAAACAACATCACCACCATATGGAAACTTGTTAGAAATGAGAATCTCAGGACCCACCCACTGAGTAATCTGCATTTTTAAAAGATCCCAGGTGATTTATATGCATCTTAAAGTTTGAGAAACACTATATAAAGTCCATGTATTCTACAATCAAAATGTCTGCATGTGAGTTTAGTCTTTACCATTTATTAACTAATGCTCATTAGACCAGAAGGCTCACTGTTTTCAGTCCTGGGTTACTGTTGGAAATAGAGGAACCCAGAATTCGTATACTATCAAGAAAGGAGAATTCATTTCTACAAAGATACCAACATTACAATGAGGCAAAAATGAAGAATCATTCAATATCAGATATTGTATTCTAACTCATGTTCAGAATTATTATGTTCTCTCTATGCAATGTGAAAAGATTTCAATCAAGGTAGTTTTCAAAATTACACATAGGAATTATGGAAGTCTTTAAGAAGAGGTCTATAAATGAGGAAGATATTTTTCATTAAAAAGAGGAAGATATCGAGGGGAAAAAACTGCCAAAAAGAAGAATTAAAAGATTATTGAAATAGTAGAGTGAAATTTATATGGGTCTGAACAAAAGAAGTATCAGTAGGAGTGAAATGAAGGAATGGATTTTAAAGATTTTGAGGAATGATTATCATTGGATTGTGGAGATTCATTAGCTCTAAGAGGGTTGTAGGGAATTTAAAAATGACTGCATTATGAAATATTAGAGAGCATTAACTGAGAGAACAAATACAAAAGTAAAAAAAAGAGAACAAGAGAAAAGGATAAGGGTATAGGAGTACTAAGCAGAGAAGTGATGCAGAGCATGCATTTCACCCCCTAAATGCTCACTGCCCAACAATGCCCACTGCCTTCTTGCACAATATTTGGCCATTATCTTGGAAAAAGTTGATGCTGTGGGTTCATGTTTTTAGAGAATTTCCATTTGATGACCAGTGAAAGGAGAAAACAAGATGTTAGGTATTTGAAAGCAGGGCATGAAAAGTTAATAAGAAAGGCAACATAGTTAATACCGTTTTGGCATCTCCCTAAAAATGTTATCATTAACTACTCCTTCTTGTGCATGAAGAAGTGTTAAGATTGTCTCAATTTTTTTTTATCTTGGTCCTTGTTATTGTTAAAGCCACCTTAACAAAATAAAACTTGAGTATGCAGCATGAGAACTTTCTCTTTGCCCTTTCTACTTACCTATTTGGAACAGGTGTGGTTGGTAAAATATTGCAATGAAAAAAGTCCATGCTTAGCGTTTAATGGAAACTAACAAATATATAAATGAATATATATGTGAATTTCTTGCAAAGGAAGCATTTTTACTGTGGAAAATATTATTTTAGATACTTATATACACTACATATAAGGTAGTGAAAAATCAAAAGAAAAAAATCACACATTGTAAACTAATATTTTTCAACCAATTTCCTCAATATATTCAAAACTTTTGTAGATACTTTATAATTCAGTTTCACTAAGGGTTTTTAAAAGCTGAAACCATAAGAAATTTAGAATCTTTATACAATTTTAAAAATCAAATATGACTTGTTATTCTAGGTAGCTCATTTACCTACAAAAAGCAATTTTTTCTGAGGTGTCATTTGTAAAATGAACTTCATGGTCCATTTAAATTTGGTAGGGACAGATAGTTTCAGTTAATTTGAGGGTGAAATAACAATAAATTCAAAAACTTTGTTGTCAAATACATACATAATTTCATATCTATTCTTGACTCTAACTCATAGAAAACAGGGCTTTGAGAAAATGTATTTTAGGAACTGGTATAGTCTATCACTGTAAAATTCATTTCTATAATTGTGCAGTCTTGCTTGCATTACTTGTTAATTAGCTTTAATTATACTTTCAGCCAATTACTCAAAATCTGACCTTTTCTAACAAAAGTCAGGCAAGAAGAATGTAGGTGAGGCACAGGAACTAAACTGTACATAATAAACAAGTTGGCAATAGTAATTTATTTTTTGCTTACCTACTCAATACTTGAGCAACCATTACTAGTTACAATTTAGCTTTTCTGTTTTTATGAAATCCATTACATTTAGCACAGAACTCCCTCACAAAATAGAATGTAAAACTCATTTGACCTTTACAAAGTAAGCAACTTAAATGTACTTTTGATTATCTGGAATAAATATTGATAGCTATCATGTAATCAAGTCTTCATTTACTACCATATATTTGAAAAAAAATGTATTCTATAAACAAAACTTTGAGCTATATTATTTGGGGAAATATATCTTTTAATTAATTTTAATGTGCTAATGTTTTTCAGAAAAAAAGTTACTAGCTTATATTACTTTCTAAAATATATAAATTTTAAATAAATTTAGTACAGACCACTTAATGGGACATGGACAGGTGACAATGTTAATGCTTTGTCCTTGTCCTCTGCAGTGGGTGCTACTTGTTCCTAAATTTATCCTCACAAGACTGAAGAACAATAAAAACTGTAAATTGGTATATTTTATGGAGGTTTAAAAAAAACACATCTGTTAAATGGTACATCAGAAAAAACTGAGTGCTATATCAGAGAAAACTGAAGTGCATGTGATATTTATATGAAATAACCTTTATTTTTAATTGGTGACAAGTGTTAAAAAAATTAAAATCACCAATCAGCTCTACAGTGTATGTCCTTCCAGGGTTTGACATGACTCTCTTTACCTAGCTGTGGTTAATATATATTGTCAGTTTTATTTCATGTTTTTACACTAAAAATTATACCCACATGTTTTCAGAATTATTTTTCCAATACTTCATAAAATTACTTTAATGGTTTTCTAAAGCTCCAAATATTTTAATTATTAATAACTTAATCATAAGTGATTTTGATGTTCTTAAGAAATATATTCATGTATTTAAAATCCACATGTTCTTCTTGACTGTAATATTTCTTCGTCAGTCTATTTGCTTTTGTGCAGAACACATAAACGGGAAATTCTCAAGGTCTAAATGACACATGGTTGAATATTTATAAATATGGTCTTCAGAGCATTGGAAGCAAATCAAATAAAATTTCTTCTGCATTTTAGATAATTTTAATAATTGTTTAGTACCTCTATAGATCTGCTCACTTTGTTGATATGGGAAATGAACAGCATTAGGTAGAATTTGGTATTTTTAATAAAATTAGCATATGGCGGGAGGAGGAGTCAAGATGGTGGAGAAGTAGCAGGCTGAGGCTACTTCAGCTAGCAGGAGATCGGCTAGATAGCTTATCTAAAGATTGCAAAAACCTGCAAATCCATCGGCAGATAAGAAGAGAAGAAGAACAGCAATTCTAGAAACAGAAAACAACCACTTCCTGAAAGGCAGGACTGGCGGAGAAGTGAATCCAAAGCATCGGGAAGAGAGACCCTGGGGGGAGGGGCCAGCTCCCAGCAAGCAGTGAAGCAATGGAGCAAAAAATCAGGACTTTTAAAAGTCTGTTCCACTGAGGGACATGCTCAAGAGGCTAAACGGAGGCGAAGCCCACGCGGGGTCAGCATGGCCTCAGGTCCTGCAGGGTCACAGAAGGATCAGAGGTGTCTGACTGTCGCAGAGCTTGCGGCTATTGGAACGGGAAAGCCGGCTACAGAGACAGAGCGGACAGTAAGCTCACAGCTCAGGGTTACCTTGAACCAGTCGCATCCTCCGTGAGCTCGGAACAAGGCCAAGGTCAGGCAGATGGGAGGTACTGGGCGCAGTTCTCTGAGGGCGCACTGAGGAGTGGGGCCCCGGGCTCTTGGCTCCTCTGGGCCAGAGACCACGAGGCTGCTATTTGTATTCCCGTCTTCCAGTACTCTATGGAAAGCGCTCAGGGAACAAAAGCTCCTGAAAGCAAACCTGAGCAGATTACTCAGCCCGGCCCATGGTAAGGGCGGTGCAATTCCGCCTGGGGCAAAGACACTTGAGAATCACTACACCAGGACCCTCCCCCAGAGGATCAACAAGAAATCCAGCGAAGACCAAGTTCACATACCAAGAAGTGCAGTTTCAATACCAGGGAGAGAAGCAGAATTCCAGAAGAGGAGAAGGAAAGCATGGAACTCATGGCTTTCTCTCTGTGATTTTTTTAGACTTGCAGTTAATTTAATTTTTTTCTTTTTCATTTTTTTCTCTTCTGCTAAAATTTTTTTTAACTTTCACCCTTTTCTTTTTTAACGTTTTTTAACTAGTTTATCTAATATATATATATTTTTTCTTTTTTATACTTTTTTTTATTCGTTTTCATTTTTTTCTTTCTTTCTTTCTTTATGAACCTCTTCTTATCCACTTTATCCCCCCTCATGATTTGGGATCTCTTCTGATTTGGTTAAATCATATTTTCTGGGGTTGTTGCCACCCTTTTAGTATTTTACTTGCTCCTTCATATACCATTATCTGGACAAAATGACAAGGCAGAAAAATTCACCACAAAAAAAAGAACAGGAGGCAGTACCAAAGGCTAGGGACCTAATCAATACAGACATTGGTAATATGTCAGATCTAGAGTTCAGAATGACAATTCTCAAGGTTCTAGCCGGGTTCGAAAAAGGCATGGAAGATATTAGAGAAACCCTCTCAGGAGATCTAAAAGCACTTTCTGGAGAAATAAAAAAAGTAAAATCTAACTAGGTTGAAATTAAAAAAAGCTATTAATGAGGTGCAATAAAAAATGGAGGCTCTCACTGCTAGTATAAATGAGGCAGAAGAAAGAATTAGGGATATAGAAGACCAAATGACAGAGAATAAAGCAGCTGAGCAAAAGAGGGGCAAACAGCTACTGGACCACGAGGGGAGAATTCGAGAGATAAGTGACACCATAAGACAAAACAACATTAGAATAATTGGGATTCCAGAAGAAGAAGAGAGAGAGAGGGGAGCAGAAGGTATACTGGAGAGAATTATTGGGGAGAATTTCCCCAATATGTCAAAGGGAACGAGCATCAAAATTCAGGAGGTTCAGAGAACGCCCCTCAAAATCAATAAGAATAGGCCCACACACCGTCACCTAATAGTAAAATTTACACGTCTCAGTGACAAAGAGAAAATCCTGAAAGCATCCCGGGAAAATAAATCTGTAACATACAATGGTAAAAATATTACATTGGCAGCTGACTTATCCACAGAGACCTGGCAGGCCAGAAAGAGCTGGCATGATATTTTCAGAGCACTAAACGAGAAAAACATGCAGCCAAGAATACTATATCCAGCTAGGCTATCATTGAAAATAGAAGGAGAGATTAAAAGCTTCCAGGACAAACAAAAACTGAAAGAATTTGCAAACACCAAACCAGCTCTACAGGAAATATTGAAAGGGGTCCTCTAAGCAAAGAGAGAGACTACAAGTGGTAGATCAGAAAGGAACAGAGACCATATACAGTAACAGTCACCTTACAGGCAATACAATGGCACTAAATTCAGATCTCTCAATAGTTACCCTGAATGTTAATGGACTAAATGCCCCTGTCAAAAGACACAGGGTATCAGAATGGATAAAAAAACAAAACCCATATATATGTTGCCTCCAAGAAACTCATTTTAAGCCCGAAGACAGCTCCAGATATAAAGTGAGGGGGTGGAAAAGAATTTACCATGCTAATGGACATCAGAAGAAAGCAGGAGTGGCAATCCTTATATCAGGTCAATTAGATTTTAAGCCAAGGACTATAATAAGAGATGAGGGAGGACACTATATCATACTCAAAGGGTCTGTCCAACAAGAAGATCTAAAAATCTTAAATATCTATGCCCCCAACGTGGGAGCAGCCAACTATATAAACCAATTGATAACAAAATCAAAGAAACACATCAACAATAATACAATAGTAGTAGGGGGCTTTAACACTCCTCTCACTGAAATGGACAGATCATCGAAGCAAAAGATCAACAAGGAAATAAAGGCCTTAAACGACACACTGGACCAGATGGACATCACAGATATGTTTAGAACTTTCCATCCGAAAGCAACAGAATACACATTCTTCTCTAGTGCACATGGAACATTCTCCAGAATAGATCACACCCTCGGTCCTAAATCAGGACTCAACCGATATCAAAAGATTGGGATCATTCCCTGCATATTTTCAGACCACAATGCTCTGAAGCTAGAACTCAACCACAAGAGGAAGTTTGGAAAGAACCAAAATACATGGAGACTAAACAGCATCCTTCTAAAGAATGAATGGGTCAACCGGGAAATTAAAGAATTGAAAAAAATCATGGAAACAAATAATAATGAAAATACAACGGTTCAAAATCTGTGGGACACAACAAAGGCAGTCCTGAGAGGAAAATATATAGCGGTACACGCCTTTCTCAAGAAACAAGAAAGGTCTCAGGTACACAACCTAACCCTACACCTAAAGGAGCTGGAGAAAGAACAAGAAAGAAATCCTAAGCCCAGCAGGAGAAGAGAAATCATAAAGATCAGAGCAGAAATCAATGAAATAGAAACCAAAAAAACAATAGAACAAATCAACGAAACTAGGAGCTGGTTCTTTGAAAGAATTAATAAAATTGATAAACCCCTGGCCCGACTTACAAAAAGAAAAGAGAAAGGACCCAAATAAATAAAATCATGAATGAAAGAGGAAGGTCACAACAAACACCAAAGAAATACAAACTATTATAAGAAAATACTATGAACAACTCTGAGCCAACAAATTTGACAATCTGGAAGAAATGGATGCATTCCTAGAAACATATAAACTACCACAACTGAACCAGGAAGAAATAGAAAGCCTGAACAGACCCATATACAGGAAGGATATTGAAACAGTCATTAAAAATGACCAAACAAACAAAAGCCCAGGACCAGATGGCTTCCACGGGGAATTCTACCAAACATTTAAAGAACTAATTCCTATTCTCCTAAAACTGTTCCAAAAACTAGAAATGGAAGGAAAACATCCAAACTCATGGATGGAAAACTTCCAAACTCATATTATGAGGCCAGCATCACCTTGACCCCAAAACCAGACAAGGATCCCATCAAAAAAGAGAGCTATAGACCAATATCCTTGATGGACACAGATGCGAAAATTCTCACCAAAGTACTAGCCAATAGGATTCAACAGTACATTAAAAGGATTATTCACCACGACCAAGTGGGATTTATTCCCGGGCTGCAAGGTTGGTTCAACATCCACAAATCAATGTGATACAACACATCAATAAAAGAAAGAACAAGAACCATATGATACTCTCAATAGATGCTGAAAAAGCATTTGACAAAGTACAGCATCCCTTCCTGATCAAAACTCTTCAAAGTGTCGGGATAGGGGCACATACCTCAATAGCATCAAAGCCATCTATGAAAAACCCAGCGCAAATATCATTCTCAATGGAGAAAAACTGAAAACTTTTCTGCTAAGGTCAGGAACACGGCAGGGATGTCCATTATCACCACTGCTATTCAACATAGTACTAGAGGTCCTAACCTCAGCAATCAGACAACAAAAGGAAATTAAAGGCTGCCAAATCGGCAAAGAAGAAGTCAAATTATCACTCTTAGCAGATGATATGATACTATATGTGGAAAACCCAAAAGACTCCACTCCAAAACTGCTAGAACTTATACAGAAATTCAGTAAAGTGTCAGTATATAAAATCAATGCAAGAAATCAGTTGTATTTCTCTACACCAACAGCAAGACCGAAGAAAGAGAAATTAAGGAGTCAATCCCATTTACATTTGTACCCAAAACCATAAGATACCTAGGAATAAACCTAACCAAAGAGGCACAGAATCTATACTCAGAAAACTATAAAGTACTCATGAAAGAAATTGAGGAAGACACAAAGAAATGGAAAAATGTTCCATGCTCCTGGATTGGAAGAATAAATATTGTGAAAATGTCTATGATACCTAAAGCAATCTACACATTTAATGCAATTCCTATCAAAGTACCATCCATCTTTTTCAAAGAAATGGAACAAATAATTCTAAAATTTATATGGAACCAGAAAAGACCTCGAATAGCCAAAGGGATATTGAAAAAGAAAGCCAAAGTTGGTGGCATCACAATTCTGGACTTCAAGCTCTTTTACAAAGCTGTCATCATAAAGACAGCATGGTACTGGCACAAAAACAGGCACATAGATCAATGGAACAGAATAGAGAGCCCAGAAATAGACCCTCAACTCTACAGTCAACTAATCTTCGACAAAGCAGGAAAGAATGTCCAATGGAAAAAAGACAGCCTCTTTAATAAATGGTGCTGGGAAAATTGGACAGCCACATGCAGAAAAATGAAATTGGACCATTTCCTTACACCACACACAAAAATAGACTCTAAATGGATGAAGGACCTCAATGTGCGAAAGGAATCCAACAAAATCCTTGAGGAGAACACAGGCAGCAACCTCTTCAACCTCAGCTGCAGCAACATCTTCCTAGGAACATCGCCAAAGGCAAGGGAAGCAAGGGCAAAAATGAACTATTGGGATTTCATCAAGATCAAAAGCTTTTGCACAGCAAAGGAAACAGTGAACAAAATCAAAAGACAACTGACAGAATGGGAGAAGATATTTGCAAACGACATATCAGATAAAGGACTAGTGTCCAGAATCTATAAAGAACTTAGCAAACTCAACACCCAAAGAACAAATAATCCAAATGGGCAGAGGACATGAACAGACATTTCTGCAAAGAAGACATCCAGATGGCCAACAGACACATGAAAAAGTGCTCCATATCACTCGGCATCTGGGAAATACAAATCAAAACCACAATGAGATATCACCTCACACCAGTCAGAATGGCTAAAATCAACAAGTCAGGAAATGACAGATGCTGGCGAGGATGCGGAGAAAGGGGAACCCTCCTACACTGTTGGTGGGAATGCAAGCTGGTGCAGCCACTCTGGAAAACAGCATGGAGGTTCCTCAAAATGTTGAAAATAGAACTGCCCTATGACCCAGCAATTGCACTACTGGGTATTTACCCTAAAGATACAAACGTAGTGATCCAAAGGGGCACGTGCACCCGAATGTTTATAGCATCAATGTCCACAATAGCCAAACTGTGGAAAGAACCTAGATGTCCATCAACAGATGAATGGATCAAGAAGATGTGGTATATATACACAATGGAATACTATACAGCCATCAAAAGAAATGAAATCTTGCCATTTGCGACAACATGGATGGAACTAGAGTGTATCATGCTTAGCGAAATAAGTCAAGCAGAGAAAGACAACTATCATATGATCTCCCTGATATGAGGAAGTGGTGATGCAACATGGGGGCTTAAGTGGGTAGGAGAAGAATCAATGAAACAAGATGGGATTGGGAGAGAGACAAACCATAAGTGACTCTTAATCTCACAAAACAAACTGAGGGTTGCTGGGGGGAGGGGTTTTGGGAGAAGGGGGTGGGATTATGGACATTGGGGATGGTATGTGCTTTGGTGAGTGCTGTCAAGTGTGTAAACCTGGTTATTCACAGACCTGTACCCCTGGGGATAATAATATATGTTCATAAAAAAAAATTAAAAAAATAATAATAATAACAACAAAAAGGCCAATCTACATACTACCTCTAATAGACGCATTTTGGGCCTAAACACACATAAAGATGGAAAATGAAGGGATAGAAAAATATATTCTATGTAAATTAAAGTGGAAAAAAGTCAGGACAGCAATGCTTATATCAGACAAAATGACTTTAAAGATTTTAATAAAAGACCGAAAAAGAGCATTACATAATGATAAAGGGGGTCAGTCAAGCGGAAGATATAACAACTGTAAATATCTATGCTCACAACATTGGAAGACCTAAATACACAAAGCCCTTAACACCCCCACTTACACAAATAGAGACAGAATCCAGGAGTAAATTAATAAGGAAACAGTGGCTTTGACTGATCCATTAGACCAGATAGACCGCATAGATATATACAGAACATTCCATCTAAGAACAGCAAAATACACCTTTTTTTCAAGTGCTCATGGAACAGTTTCCAGGATAGATCACATGTTAGGCCACTGAAAAAACCTCTCAGTAAGTTTAAGATGATTGAAATCATATCAAGAATCTATTTTATTTTATTTTATTTTATTTTATTTTATTTTATTTTATTTATTTGACTGATGGAGATCACAGGTAGGCAGAGAGAGAGGAGGAAGCAGGCTCCCTGCTGAGCAGAGAGCCCGATTCGGGGCTCGATCCCAGGATCCCGGGATCTTGACGTGAGCCAAAGGCAGTGGCTTTAACATACTGAGCCACCCAGGTGCCCCTCAAGACTCTTTTCTGACCATAAGAAAATCTTTCCTGACCACAATAGTATGAAACTAGAAAAAAATTCAAGAAAAACTGGGGAAAAACACCCACAAATGTGTAGTATTAAAAACATACTACTAAATGAAGAAGTGAAAGAGGAAATTAAAAAAAAAAAAAAATACATGGACTCCAGGAAACAAACTGAGAGTTTTAGAAGGGATGGTTGAGCCTGGTGATGGGTATTAAGGAGGGCACAGATTGCATGGAACACTGGGTGTCATGGGGAAACAAACCATGAAACATTACATGCATGTATACATGTATGTATGTATGGATCCATACATACATTTAACAAAATTCAACATTTATTCATGATAAAAGCTCTTAACAAAGTGGATTTACAGGGAATATACTTCAATAAGAGCCATATACAAGAAACCCGTAGCTAAAATCATACTTGATGGTGAAAAATGGAAAACTTTTCCTTCAATATCAGGAACAAGATAAATTTAGATATCTATTCTCACAATTTTTATTTAACATAGTACTGGAAATCCTAGCTACAGCAATGAGATAAGAAAAAAATAATTAA
Organism: Mustela nivalis; assembly: GCF_964662115.1. NCBI lineage: Eukaryota > Metazoa > Chordata > Mammalia > Carnivora > Mustelidae > Mustela > Mustela nivalis. Next base: position 72,191,069 of record NC_139020.1, read on the forward strand.
AAAGCATCTAAATTGGCAAGGAAAAACTGTGTTTTTGGCAAGGAAATGGAAATTGAATAATTGGCAAGGAAAACTGTCACTATTGCAAGTCACATGAATATATATATATGTATATATTCATACATATATACATACACACATATATACATATATACATACACATATATACATATATACATACACATATTATGTGTGTGTGTGTGTATGCAACTCTAAAGACCATCAAATAACTGTTAGAACTAGTTATTAGTAAAGTTGTGGTATAAAAAATCAATTGTATTTCTATACACTAAAACAAAGTAGCAGAAAATTATGAAGGCAATCCGGTTTACAATTGCACCAAAAAAAAACAAAACAAAAACAAAAACAAAACAAAAAAAAAACTAGAAATAAATTTAACTAAGGAGGTGAAAGATGTGTACTCCAAAAATTAAAAAACTTGATGAGATAAATTTAAAATGACACAATTAAGGATGCTTAGGTGGCTCAGTCAGTTAAGCTTCTGCCTTCCGCTCAGGTCATGATCCCTGAGTCCTGGGATCAAGCCTGACATCAGGCTCCTTGCTCAGCAGGGAGCCTGCTTCTTCTTCTGCCTGCCACTCCCTCTGCTTATGCTCTCTCTCTCTCTGACAAATAAATAAAATCTTTTAAAAAATGACACAAGTAAATGGAAAGATCTACCATGCTCAGAGATTGGAAGAATTCATATTGTCAAAATGTCCATAATACTCAAAGCAATCTATAAATCATGCAATCACTATTAAAATAGCAACAGTATTTGTCACAAATAGATAACTAAAATTTGTATAGAACTACAAAAGACCCAGAAACTTGAAAAGCACTCTTGAAAAACAACAAAGTTGGAGGTATCATAATTCCACACTTCAATATACACTACAAAACTGCAGTAATCAGAACAGCATGGTACTGGCACAAAAAGAGACATAGATCAATGAAACAGGATAGAGAGCCCAGAAATAAACTCACACTTATATGGTCAATTAATCTGCAACAAAGAAGACAAGAATATACAATGGGGCAAAACCAGTCTTTTCAACAAATGGTGCAGGGAAAACTAGACAGCAACACGCAAAAGGTTGAAAACGGACCATTTTCTTATACCACACACAAAAATAAACTCAAAATGGATTAAAGACCTAAATGTGATCCCTAAAACCATAAAAAAAATATGCGGCAATCTCTTGGACATTGGCCTTGACAACAATTTTTTAGATCTGTCTCCTCAGGTAAGGGAAACAAAAGCAATAATAAACTATTGGTATTTAAACTATTGGGACTCTTTTGGGGACTATACCAATAAGAAACTTTTGCATAACAAAGGAAATAATCAGTAAAATAAAAAGGTAACCTACTGAATGGAAGAATATATTTACAAATGATATATTTGAAAGGGGATTAATATACAAAATATATAAAGATTTTCCATAACTCAACACCAAAAAGCCAAATGATCTGATATCTTACACTTGCCAGAATGACTAGAATCAAAAAGACAAGAAATAACAAATGCTGATGAGGATATGGAGAAAATGCCTTTTTGGTGGGAATGTAAATTGGTTCATCTGGTATGGAAAAGAGTATATAGATTCCTCAAAATATTAAAGAAATAACATATGATCCAGTAAAATTACTGGATTTAAAAAAAAAAAAAAAAAAAAAAAAAAGAAAACACTAGGTTGAAAATATATATGCACCCCTATGTTTATTATAGGATTATTTGCAATTGTTAAAATATGGAAGCAACCAAAGTGTACATTGATGGATGAGTGGATAAAGGTGTGATTCATATATACAATGGACTACTAATCAGCCACAAAAAGAGAGTGAAATCTTGCCATTTACAACATGGATGGAACTGGAGAGTATTATGCTAAGTGAAATAAATCAGAGAGAGAAATACCATATGATTACATTTACATGTAGGATCTAAAATACACACACACACATAAAAATGAACAATCACAAATAGACTCATATATACCAAGAATAAACTGGTGGTTTGCAGAGGGGAGGGCATTAGGAGGAAGGGAAAAATAGGTAGAGGGGATTGAAAGGTATAAACTCTCAGTTATAAAATAAGTTACAAGAATGAAAAATACAGCATGGGGAGTTTAGCCAATAACAATTTAATAACATTGTATGATGATAGATGGTAACTACACTTAGTCTGGTGAGCATAATTTAATGTAAAGAATTGTTGAATCGCTATATTATACACCTGACACTAATATGATGTGTATGTCAAATAGTCTTCAATTTAAAACAAAGTCATAGGGGAAAAAATAGGATCAATTTAAAATTACAATATAAAGCTACAGTAGTCAAAACAGTATTTCACTAGACTACAGACACTTTGGCCAATGGAATAGAGAGACCAGAAATATACCCATGAATACAAAACCAACGAATCTTTGACAAAGGTGCCAAGAATACCCAATGGAAAAGGATAGCTTCATCAGTAAATGGTGCTGGGAGTACTATATATCCATAAGCAAAAGAACAAAATTGAACCCTTATACCATACAAAAAAATCAACTCAAAATGGATTAAAGACTTAAATATAAGACCTGAATCTGTAAAATTCTTAAAAGAAATCATAGGTGGAAAGCTCCTTGACATTGGTCTTGGCACTGATTTTTTGGATTTGACACCAAAAGCACAAGTAACAAAAGCAAAAATAAGTAAGACTGCTAAAAAGTTTCTGCACAGCAAAAAAAAAAAAAAAAAAAAAAGGAAACAATAAAATGTAAAGGCAACCTAGGCAATGGAAGAAAATATTTGCAGACCATATATCAGGTAAGGGTTAATAACTGGAATATATGAGGAACACATACAACTTAATAACTAAATAACTCAATTGAAAAATGGGCAAAGTATTTGATAGGCTTTTTTCCAAAGAAGCCACATGGATAACAAACATGTATACAAAAATTTACTCAACATTTATCATTATTTCAAAAAACTATAATGAGACATTATCTTTCAGCTGTTAGGGTAGTCGTAATAAAAAAAACAAAAGGTAACAAGTGTTGTCAAGGATATGGAAAAAAGTGAACCCTTGAACACTATTGGTAGGAATATAAATTGGTATAGCCATCATGAAAAACACTACTGGAGGTTTCTCTAAAATTGACAGTAGAACTACCATACGATCTAACAATTCCCCACCCTGGATATATTTTAAAAGGAAATGAAATCAGCATCTCAAAAAGATACCTATAATCCCATATTTATTGTAGCATTATTCACAATAGGTCAGATATGGAAACTTAAATGTTGACAAATGAATGGATTTAAAAAAAATTACAATGTACACACACAAACACAATGTCATATTATTCAACCTTTAAAAAGAAGGAAATTCTGCCATTTTTGACAAATTGGATGACACTGAAGGATATTATGCTAATTAAAACTAGCCAAATATTGACAAATACTGCATGATTTCACACATTTGTGGATTTTAAAAACCCAAAAAACAGAAAAACCTTGAACTCCTAGCAACAGAGAGAAGATTGGTAGTTATGGGGGCTTGGGAGGGGTGGAAGAGGCTAAAAAGATGTTGGTCAAAGGGGACAAACTTGGGGTGCCTGGGTGGCTCAGCGGGTTAAGCCTCTGCCTTCAGCTCAGGTCATGATCTCGGGGTCCTGGGATCGAGCCCTGTATCAGGCTCTTTGCTCAGCAGGGAGCCTGCTTCCCTTCTCTCTCTGCCTGCCTCTCTGCCTACTTGTGATCTCTCTCTCTCTGTCAAATAAATAAAATTTTTAAAAATTTTTTTTAAAAAAAAGAACAAACTTTCAGTTATAAGATGGCTAATTTCTTGATCCTAATGTATAGGATGTCAACTAATAATGTATTATATACTTGAAATTTGCCAAAAAATTAGATATTAAATGTTTTCATCTCTCATACACATACGCACACATACAGCTGATTGATATGTTAATCAGCTTAATTGTGGTAATCATGTCACAATGTATATCAAAATATGGTATGTAATCTAAATATATACAACTTTTGTCAGTTATACTGACAAATATATATATATATATTTATATATATATAAGTTACAGAAAATAAAAAGAAAATTCTATACTATAATGCTGTTGCTTATTTGGTATGTAGCCTATACTTTTAAGACATTTGGATTAATAAATAGAAAATTATTTCCATTTCTGTATACTAGTTGAATTTTTAACCTTTAAAAAATTAAAATTTAATATGTGATGCTTTATCATATTGAAAAATACATTTGATAGCATCTCCTTGAAATTTATTGTAATGAATGAATGTAAGTTTATACTGAATAATTTCCAACTTTATTAATACTCCTTTATTTGTCATTCTAATATTGGTGTGTGAGGGAAAAGATATTCATAGTCAATAGTGGGAATAATCATCATCACCACATTTTGTAAAGAAATTTGTCAATAAGACAAAAAAAAAGAAGCAAGAAACTTACAAATTTGCACTCTATAATCTAGTCAGTCATTCTATTTTTGGAAACCTATTCTAAGGACATAATGACAGATGTAGACAAGATTCAAGCAAATAGCTGTTTATAGCAGCATATTTAAGCAGCAAAATTTAAAAATAACCCAAGTATTCTAAAGTGATAGATCAGTTAAATAAATTCCACATGTAAATGAAATAATTAAAATTACATTTTATGAAAAAATGTTTTGATAACTGCTTATGATAGACTGTTAAGTGAGAATCTTTTTAGAACAAAGAATTTTATGTATGTGAATTATGGAATATAATAACTATAAAAATATAATGAATGATTTTTACTTCCTTTTTTATGCTTTTCTATATTCTTTAATTTTTATTGGGAATTATCATGTTTATGATTTAAAGAAAATTATTCTTTTAAGAAATACAGCTCTGATCTCTACTTTGATCTTAAATTTCACTGTCTATACAATACTCAGCATAGCTGCTTTTTAGGGAAAGATCTCTAGCATGCTACAAAAGGTTACACATAATACTCTAAAAGATGGTTGCTATTTTATGCCATTGTTTTATTTTTTTTCACTTAAGACAGTATTCTCATAGCGGGATTTATCTTCTCTCTTATCCTCTACTGATTAAGGATCCTCCTCCTTTTACCTTTTTTTTTTTTTAAGTGACTGGTAGCCTCCAGGTTTTTCCCACACTTTGTTTGCACAAGGCTCTGTGCCCTATTGCTCATGTTAAAGTGGAAAGAAGAAACATCTGGGTTTTGAAAAAGCAAATATTGTAAGAACAAAGGCAGGAGAGATGGATTTTATTTTAGTACAGACTATTGTTCAGTCATACGACTTTCGTTTGTCACATAAACACACATGGCAAAGAAAACATGCTGAGAGTTTTTTCTCTCTCTCTCTCGAAAAGTGTCTATATAAGGACAAAATTAAAAAGGAAAGTTGAGATAATCAACCAGAAATTTGCTTCTTTAAACATGGTATAAAGAATAAAATTTTTAAAAATATATAATTAGGAGCATAGCACTGGTTATTTTTTTTTTTAAAGATTTTATTTATTCGACAGAGAGAGATCACAAGTAGGCAGAGAGGCAGGCAGAGAGAGAGGAGGAAGCAGGCTCCCCGCCGAGCAGAGAGCCCGATGCGGGGCTTGATCCCAGGACCCTGGGATCATGACCCGAGCCGAAAGCAGAGGCTTTAGCCCACTGAGCCACACAGGCGCCCCAGGAGCATAGCACTAGTTATTAAGAATAGGGTCTATATCAGCACTTCCAATAGAACTCTTTGTGATGATGGAAATGTTCTATATCTGCATTGTCCAATACCATAGTAAGTAACAAGTGCTAAGTAACCACATAGCCACATGTGGTTACTTAGCACTTGAAATGAAGCTGATGAGGCTGAAGAACTAAGTTTGTTAATTTACATGTTTCAATGAATTTAAATTTTGTCACAATCTACGTTGTGTTTATGAGCTACCCTATTGAACAATGTAGGTCTATTCAAGTTTAGCCTGAATTCAGGATAAACTTGTATGGGTTCAGTATCCCTATTTTGCTATAACTTTTTATTATCTATTTTTCAAAAGAATTTTATAATAAAAATTTGTAACAATTCATAGGATTTTTCAAGGGATCATAGCTATTATTATGGCCAAACTTATCATACTGAGAAAGTCCAACACAATCTTTAAAACTTTGGTGAGTGCTGTGAAGTGTGTAAACCTGGTGATTCACAGACCTGTACCCCTGGGGATAAAAATATATGTTTATAAAAAATAAAAAATTAAAAAAAAAATAAAATAAAAAATAAAATAAAATGAAGTCCTATTAAAATACAGTTGAGTACCAAAATACCTGCATAATCAAGGCAAAATGTGAAAGTGAAAATCCTGTTTGGGAAATACCTAAAAATAGTAAAAGAGAAAGAACAATGTTTATGTCCCTGCTAAATCTAAGGAATTAAATAGGATTGAATTATAACTTTTTTAATTACAAAATACAATGAACAAATTATGCAAATTATATAAATTGTTTTTATGGGACACTTACAGATATTTTAAATAACTGTGCATTATTACTAGATAAAGTTATGCCACTGCTGTATATAAAGATGTTTTGAATTACAGGAAAGTAAATAAACTCTATATCCAAATTAAGTATCATTCTGTATGTTTCCTTTATTATTTTACCTACTTTTGCTATAATATTTTCCTGCATGGTTGGGCAATATTATTAAAAACTCGATAAACGTGTGAAATGACCGTGTAGTATTCCACTGAGTGGTTGTGCAATATTTGCTTAACCAATTCTCTTGGAGGTGTTTAAGCTATTTCTGATATTTTATGTTAAAATAAAGCTAGGATAAACATTCACCAATTTTTAAAATCATGGTTTGTTATTATCAACAGTAAATGTGGATTTTGCTCTTAGAGAAAAGTATCATGGTCCTATTCTGAAAGAACTTTCTCTAGAATGGTAATAACAATTTCTAGACAAAAGGAAGAAATGGAGGGATATTCACAAAATTTGTTTTGAGTATCTAAAATTTTTACTTATTGCCAACATACCACAATAAAGTCACCTTTAGTTTTTCCTCTATAAATTCCATGAAATTATATCGCACAAAGAAACACTTGTATTTTCTCCTTTTGGTCACAGATAGTAGCAGTTTATCTCTTTGCAACCTATTAGAAAAACAAACCTCCATACACATAGGCAGGTGCTGTTCTGAAATCCCTCAGTGATACATGTTTCTTGTCAACAGAGGAAGCATAGAAAGGAATCCTCCGTGCCTTTTGGTTTTGAATCAGCTGATGAAACCTATCCATATGGCCTTGTAAGTTCACTCTCATCTAACTTCCAAATGTCCACCTCTTTTGGATTTTAAACCTGTTCTTCATATTAAGTAACAGACACTTTGGAGATATCGAAGTTATTTGCAATTTAGAAAGCCAGTAGATTTACAGTTTCTCAGACTTAGGGTTTTCAATTAGTGAAAATGAAGATAAACAGGTCCAGGATTGGTCTTGTCCCCAGAGGATTTAGTAAGCTCTCTAAGGTAAACCATATAGTTCAACAATAAAATAACAGTTATTAATCAGTGTTTTCAAGATGAGTCAGACAAACATTTGGAAGGAAAAACTCTATACCACATTGATCAGATGTGAAGGGAAGATGAAAAAGCAAGAGTTTGCTTTATTTACATTTCACACATTTTATATCAATATTTACCAGATATTGAACAATTCTGATATTAAATTAATACCAGTAGAGCTACATGTTCTTTATTCATACCTTTCTTCCAATTAATAATGTGAAGAATTCCACATATTTTTGCGTAGCTACAATTTTTTCATCATTTAGGAGGTGCTGAAATTCAATTTTAGGGCTAAAACAAAAGCTTAAATGGTGTGCTTTCTGTTCTGTGAATCGCAGACACTGCTTTACTGATACAACACCCAAGATTCTAAGCTGACATCAAAGCAAAAAAAAAAAAAAAATCATCTGAAATGACAGCAGCAGCTGCAGCATCCGCCTCTAAATTAGGCTGTGTTTCAAAGTCTGGACTCAACTGCTAAGCAGTATAAAGACCCAGGAGGAAGGCTGCCCAGAAAAGACTGAGCCTTCCGACCTAACACATCAAAGTAACACATGCTAGGAAGAGCAATAAACGCATGTGGCCCACATTCACGTGCTGCCTAATTGCACTGGGCTCAGGAAACCAAGACAAACCTTCAGCTGATTCCTGGTTTAAGAGAGGATTTGAGATCTTTTCTATGCAGAAAGCTGACACAAATTGGTTGCAGATTACAGTCTGACTCTGCAATGAAGCATCCCATAATTTCAAAAGATGGCCATTTCAGTGTCATATGGCATCTTCAAAACACTGACTTCTTAATGTAGTAACATATAAACTAACCATTAGGTACAAATAAAAGTTAAAAAAATAAGCTTCATAAACGAAGAAAGCCTTAATTTGTATATTCAGGGATAGATGCTTTGAGGAAAGGCTCTTTCATTTATTTTGCATATAAATTACCAATTTCAAGGGCATTACCTTCTAAATCATAAGCTATTTAACAAGAACTTAGAAGAGTAATATCTATTAAGAGAGGAGAGAAATAGTTATAGGTTTTAGAAGTAATTTTTAGTAGAAATGCCTACTGTCATAAGGTTTGCATTAAGGCACCATTACTATATATAGACAATATAATATATTTAGTAGCACAATTTGCAATTAGATATAATGCAACACACATAAGAAAAGCTTAATATATTAGAACTCTGAATTCTATTATTCTGTGTTCATAGCTTTATGCTCTTTACTGTATTTTACAGCACAATGCCCTATTATTGTACAAAATACTTGTCTGTATGTGTGAATTACTGAAGTTAACTTACACAATTACCTGAGGAGACTTTAATTATAATTAGTGGAAGGCTGATAATTAATCCTATTAAGTGAAATACGCATGAATTTTCACTGAACATATGCATTGGGAAAAAAACCTCAGAACTATGCCGGGTGATTATAAGTAGAAGAGAACGAAGGGGGAAAATGTAATACTAAAATTCAAAAAAATTTTGGCTGTGTTTAGCTAAATAGACATGAATGCAAGGCTTTGGGAGTCAGAAAAGTAGGAATAATTTCCTTAGAGCTCAAGTGAGAAATATCATAAAATAAATTCTGCAAGAATATATTGTATCATCTATTAAGAGTCTCTCCCCAGAATGCTGATGAAAGTCCAGTTTCATTGACATTAATAGATTCTGAATTTACATGTCTACCACATATAATAGGTTGAGTCGCTTTATTTCACTTCTTGGAAATATCAGCATTAAGTACTTTGCAGAAGGGCAGGTCATGTAATGGATCATTCTTCAACATGGTGGTGGGAATTTGGGGAATAAAAAAATCATTCCAAACAATTCATGCAATGGTGTCTCATATCAATATCTGGTGCTAATGTGGCTCTCAGAGGAAGGAGAAAACCCTGTTATCTTTTTGACAGTTCTGGTTGCTGTGCTTCTGTGGACATTCTCACATTCCTTAATGTCATAATACTGTCCCAGTACATAAGGTATGAAATAACTTCAATGAATGACCTTTGTCAGGATGTAAAACTAGTAGTGTGACCAAATCACAAAGAGACCATAGTTCATGTCCAGAAAGGTTGGAGTGGATTTGTCCCTTTGGGACATCTCCCTGATCTACATCTACCCCAAGATGGAGATGAGCAAAGGTGGATCCTAACATTATGGAAAAGCTGCCAAGGAAGAGATCAGGAAGAACCAAATCTAATAGAACTTTTGGGTATACACCGAGGAGTACCAGTTCTCCTATTTGATATATGCCAATTTCAATTCTGAATTGTATCTTTCTCTCTGAGAGGTGCTTATTTTATCTTATCTGAAATGTGCTAAATGTGCATTAGTCTGTATGTGTGAGTCCAAGTTTGGAAGGGTATTGGTTCAGTCTATAGACTTGAGTGTTTATGGATGCACAGGTCAGTGGCACTGTCCCTTTGCTTATGACATCTTCCGTTTATCTTCTCTAGTAGCAGTTCTCTGCTCAAGGCATGGTGACTCTGATGGAACTTATGAAGTCTGGGTCTATAAGTGATTACACCCTTAGCACAATCTCTTCTAACTAAATGGAAATCTTTGAGGTCAGATTGAAAACCTTCTCAAAATAATTATAACTATCATATGTATACACCTTACCATTCACAAAATTTGTTTCACATACATTCTTGCTAATCCTCACCAACAAGTGATAAGGCATTTTTTAATGCCCAATTACAGGTAAAGAAACCTGGGCTCAGAACAAGAAGAAAGAGAAAGATTCCCTAAGTCATACAGCTAGAAAATGGTAATAGCCAGGACAGCTGCATCCCTGAGACCTTCTGCCTCTTATTCCTTTACAGTTTCTACCTCACTCACAGCCATCTTCTGTTTTCAGTGTACTGGGGAGCCTACCATTGGGGGGTTAAACAGAAAAGCAGTAACTTTTTCAATGCTTCCTCTTTAAAGTTATCCTGAAAAATCACTTTTAAAAAGTCCTTAGTCTGGGCTTATTTGAACTATTTTGTTATGATCATAAATAAAATTATAGTTTTTATTTATGCCTTATCAGTTCTTAGTTATTTCAAAAATATGTCACAACATGCTTGGCTTACCATAAAGTAAGACATACTAGCATATGACTTATGGGGCTGGCTACCTAAATTATTTTCATTTCTGTTATATAAAAACATCAATACATAGATGATCTCTCTTTTTTACAGGATGCTGATTCTATGTATTCTTAAATAAGGCAACATTTTAAATCAGATACCACTATTATTGGGATTTTTTTGTAGTATTAAGCATCATAACATATCTACTTTAGATAGGGTGACTATGATCTGCTTTACCTAAGGCAATTGCCTAAGAAGAAAAAAGTTCCTTCATCAATAGCTCAATATATTGACTCCCCCCCCCATGCATTTAAAAGTATTTATAGTATACTTACTATGGATACACACATACACACACACACACTTCTGGGTGTGTGTGTGTGTATGTGTGTGTGTGTTATATCTTCTTGAAACAGTCTACAAACATAAAAATAAAATTTGGTAGATGCTATGAAGCAAAGCATATAGTAAAAGATGTAAAAATTAGACTAAACCTACTTAAAGAAATGCATTAAAATTAGTAGGAGCTAGCCAGGTGAAAAGTTGCTGGAATAATATTCCATGGTGAAGAATCAGAATCAATTTTTATGAATTCCTATTCAAAGAGGTATTTTATTAACTCAAGATTCAAATATAATTAAGTGTCTATTATATGCCAAGTTACATTCTTGGGACTAAATGTAACAACAACAACAACAACAAAACCAGCCCCCCCAAAAAAGGTTTTGCTCCTGCAGCTCACACTCTAGAACGGGAAACACTAAACAAAAAAGAGAGAAGGGGGGAGGGGTGGGAGAGGTAGAAGAGAGGGAGATTATAATTTGGGGATAGGGAAAAACATATTGTTGTTGTTGTTTTTAAAGAAACAATACTGCAGTACGTCATACAGAGTAACTGAGGTTAGGAGGAGGGTAACTTTAGGTTTTCTGGCAGCAAGTGCTTCTCTGAGAAGGTGATATTTTTAAGTTTTTATTTAAATTCCAGCTAACATACCATTAAATACTAGTTTCAGGTGTACAACTTAGTGATACAACAGTTACATACTGGATGATATTTTAACTGAGTTTTGACTGACAAGAGTGGGCCAGCCAAGTAAAGATCTGAGGGAAAAAGATTGCAGGCAGGAGAAAGAACAACTTGAGGACCCTTAGAAGGAAATGAACTTCACATATTTAGGCAACAAATACTTAAAAGCCAGTATGGCTGAAACAGAGTAGAGAGGAGAGCAAATTTAGAACTTATTAAGGTGAGGCTTACGGCCATAATAAGGAGTTTATGCTTCAGGGAGTCTCGGGACCTCTTGTGAGCAAGAGTGAGAGAACCTGAACAGGTGAACACAATCATGAGGGTCATTGTAGTTAAAGAATTTAAATTTTAGTGCCATAAGGAATCATTGAAGGTATCAAGAAAATGAGTGGCATATGTACTCAATTCATTATTTTAGCTGGTGAAGGGTTGGTGTGGGGAACCAGAATGGAAGAAGAGTGAGCAGTCAGAAGGACACAGCAGGAGCTCTAAAGGAAGTAATAGTACTGTAAGCAAAATTATAATGGTAGAGATGGAGAAAAATGAACAGACTAAAGATCCTATGGTACTTTCAAAAGCCACTGATGTCTGACATAGAGATTCATATATGCATTATTTCAAAGAATATTATATTAAGGGTACCACATGTACAAAAAGCAATTTCAAATAGTGCACTAAAAAATAAATCTTATAAATATTTCCTTTCTCTTTAATATTATCTCTCAGGAATATGCTAAATTGGTTTGTGTCTTTATTAAAACTTTCTGCTTAAGAAGATTTTACCATCATCTTATAAACCCCTGAAAGTAAAAGTTTACATTGAAAAGCTCATATACATCTCTAACTACATCAACTTTAACATCACCTTAATTAAATTGAGATTTCTTTATTTTTCTCCTGCTGTTTTAATGAGAATATATTCTACTCTCTAAAATACAATAAAAATTATATGAACACAAATCCATTATAAAACCTTGGTTTTTGAATAGAAAGGTATACTTTGATAATATCAGTTGTTTTAGAAAATAATTTTGTGAAGGAATGTGAAACACAGCTATTTACATTCTTACCAGATGTAAGATTATCAAATCAAAATGCTGTTTACATTACTTCAGCAAAGAATAGCAATTGATTCTGTCAGGATCTAATTGAAATATCTACTACATGCCACAATATTCCTTTCCCCCTCCTACCAACTGGTGAAGCTAAAATAAATATCTGGCAAAATTCCAGTTTTCCTATAGAACTCCTACAGATTAACCCTTTAGTATTGATTCTCATGAACATTTCTTCTGTTTTGCTTTCTTACTATGAAGATACACCCAAAAGGCATATTCCATCAGTAGAAGCAAGACGAACATCTCATGATATTTTTATGAGATAGGAGTGGAATCACCCATGTGCTAAACACAGAAGGGTCAACATGTGTAGAAGCCATTAGAGAGTAGTGGTGGAAGACAGAGAACAAACCTAGAATCAGACATGCTTGGGTATTTTTGTGTCAGACTAGAGGTCCCAAAGCTAAGGTTGCGTTAGGAAACTTCAGGAAGTCCCCAGAGATTTAGGTCACAAGGAGATAAATTTAGGTTATTAGTCAACTTCTTCATTGAACCACCACTTACTGCTCACATACACTTTGCTTCCCAATGGACTTTTTTCTCTTTTTTTACTACATAAAAAGGACATAGTCCCTACCATCTAAAAAAATTACACATTAGTGAAAGATTTGTAAAAATAATAGTTGAAATGTCAATGGAAGGATATGAAGTAGGATACATTTTAGGATTCCATAGGAAATATGAAGTCCAGCCAGGAGAAAGTATTTGGGAAAAGGGGATTATATTCAGAGTAAATGTCCCAAAGAAAGTACTATCTATAGAGTGGATAGGAACTGGACAACTGATGAAGAGCAAGAAAAGAACCCTGGCAAGGTGTAGTAGACATAGTTGGTTACAAATCTAATATTCTTTCCCATCTTATTCCTTTTTAACAGAACTCTAGTTTGGCTGAACCATCCAACATTCTCTACACAATCATGTGTTTCAGGAGAAGCAAACCTTATCCCCAGATCCATGAGTGGTTCCAATTGGTAAGGTAGAGTTTCTTAAACATGTTAAGAAATGTTATTCGGTACTGGATACTTTGTTTTGGAAGGGTGAATGAAGGAGAGAGGCTGTTCTAAAGACTGTTGTGTACATGCTTGGCCTCCACCCACTAGAAGACAGCAGCACACTCCACCCCACCTTGTGAAAACCAAAATTATCTTCAGACATTGCTAAATGTCTGCTGAAGGGCAAAATCGTCCCCCTCTTGTATGTGATCAAATTCTGACTCTGAGCTGATATTTCCATTTTTGTGCTGGAACTTTATCCTGGAAATGCTACAAATGTATTGTTTCCAGCCTGAAGAGAAATGTAATAGACATCGGTGATAGAGGGAAGGTAGGAAAAAATCTGAGCCCTTGATGAATTCGTTGTTCCGTGGAGCTATCCCAAATGTCCCAATTTGTGAAAAAATATGTTTATTGTCTAAGGTAGTTTGTATTGCAGTTTCTACAAATGGTAGCCTATAAATCTTTAACTAGTACCAAGAGAAAACATGTGCACCATCCCAAGTGGGGTGCTTCTAGGGAGCTGCAAGTAATCCAGTATGGCTGAGTACAAAATTTGAAGTGGTGAAATGAGTAAAGTTGGAGTGTGTAACAGTGATTAGAGGGGAATTTGTTCAATGGCAAACAGTGATTGAGAGATACTGAGAGTTTAAGGAGGGTCAGAATTGAGTCTGTGAATGCAAGTTGGAGAATGAATGAGGAGAGCAAGTTTGAAGCCAGAGGCTAACGTTGAGAAAAAATCGTGTTAGTCCCGGTGGAAACAGATGGTAGCATCTTTACTTCCACTTCTCTAAAATAGTTTGCTTCTTAATTTGTCTTCACAGCATTTGAAACTGAAAACCAAGTTTCCACTTTCTAATTATGCTGTGACCATCCTCATGCCTGGCTTCTCATTTGAGGGATACATCACAGTTATCGCACACAACCATGGTGATGGACAGAACCAACAAAGGCACTCCCATTTTTATATTTTCAAGTAAGATAGACTTTTACATACAGAAATCTAACTTTGATCTTTACAATCCTAATGATACAATAATCACAAAAGTTCCCTAATTGCACAATAAATATACCATCAAGATTCTCACAGAGCTAAAGAGCCACACATATGGAACTATCATGAATAGGGACCAAATGTAGAGAATGACCTCTGAGAAACAACAGGAACATACACTAGATTTTGTTCCAGATGCTTGAGCAAGCTGAGGTTTCCCCACTAATTAAGTGGGATATTTCCCCCAATTAGTTACAGAGTCATACACAATATCTCTAAATGGCTCAGAACAAAACAACTTCTTGTCAGAAAGTTAAAGTAGAACTACTTCCAAGATTTGGTTTTGCAACTTTTTGGTTTGTTTGTTTCCTTTTTTAGATTTTATTTATTTGTTTGTCATAGAGACAGATGGCAGAGTGGCAGGCAAAGGCAAAGAGAGAAGCAGGCTCCCCACTGAGCAAGGAGACAGATGTGGGACTCCATCCCAGGACTAGGATCACAACCTGAGCTGAAAGCAGTGTCTTAACCCACTGAGCCACTCAGGCACCCCTGGTTTTGCAACTTTTAACAGTAAATTGTGAGGTATAAGGACCCACACTAGATTAGGTCATTTGAAAAAATACTGTTTATTTAGTTCTCTTTATTGTTTAGGTAGGCTACCTAACTCTGGTACTGTTTCACATGACGTATCTGTGGAGGCCCTTTCCCCTGCTGGAATTTGCTATCTTATTTTCTCTCTCTCATGACACTAACACTGGAATTCTATCAAAATAAGTCTTGGGGGTTTGGGAACCAATATCATTGCCATTATAAAAAAGAGAAAAGAAAAAAAAAACAATTATATTTGGAAATGTTGAATACATAACCTTTCTTTTCTGCATAATAAAGAATGAAACTGACCAATTTACCATGTTAAAGGGAAAGTCTATGATCCATGATTGATAACTCTTTGCTATTTAAGTACTGGGGTTTTTTTTAATTGTTTTTTTGTTTTTAAAACTGTCTACTATTTGCAACCCTTCCCTAACAGCCTAATCGACCTATCAGTTTGATTTTATATATATATATTTTTAAATTAAAGCTGCTTCGTTAACTGTTTTTTTACTTAATTCATTTTTAGTTGTCTGCTGAAAGAGGTAACTGATATGGTCATGGCCATATTCCATGGGAATGTCTAGAAAGAATGTCCTGAAAGCTTTGGAGGTGGTTTTATCAGAGAAGGATACTCACATCAGAAGCAGTTACAAGGAATGTATGATGCTCACATACATGTGCATATTATTTACAAGGATTTTAATCTTTCACCAGTGAGCAGGTGATGGGTATGAGTAATGTTTCTAAATCCCTATGTATCACAATGGAAACATGAATTATCTTTTTATTATAGTGTCCCAGAAAGCAAAGGACCTCTTAGATCATGTGTTACATCCCTTGCAAAATCAGGATTAGTTCCAAGAGAATGTCTTCCAGGGCTTGTTCAAAGTTCAGGTTTCTTGGGCAGTGAACATTTCTTCATTTCCTGTAATGTCACACTACCTTTGGTTAAGTAACATTTCTAAAAGTCATGTTTATTTGGATTTGATCATTTCCATCTTACTAGTTTTAGATATTCATAAGTAGAACTCATACCCATTAATTTCTAAAGAACCATATTTTTATTTAGAAGACCTTAAGCACAATTAATATAAATAATTCAAACTATTTACCAAAAGCCCATACATAGTTATAAAAGGTCTCCATATCTCCATCTTAAATGAAGGCCAAACAATGGTATTGTTTGTCATTCTTTGTGAGCAAACAATAATTTTGATGTAAACTGTAAATCAAGAGCCCACTTATCCTCTAAAATGCTCACATCTTTGGACAGCAATTCTATTTCTAAGGAAATAATACAAAGGAAGGATGAGCATATATAAAGGAGGCTTTCTTGGGGGAAATTGGAAACAACTTAAAGTGTCTAGCAATGTGGGAATAATTATTTACACTCACTTTCCATTTAATAAAATCTTATGCAAGTTCTGGCCTGATGTTGTTTGTTTTGGAATCAATAACAAATCCTGTGTACAGTATACACTCAAATATATTGAATGAATGAATGATGCAGCCATGAGCATTAAAATTTGGAACACTATGCAATTAAATGGCAAAAACACTTCTGTTGCAAAGTACAAAGTTTAGCAGAAAAATAAATACAGAAATATATAATTTTGCTACTATGAAAAAATACATGGGCAGATAGAAATTAATGAATATGCCAATAACTAAAGATTATTTTTATAAATTTTTGTTTATAAAAATTATTTTACAAAGTTTCTGTCCTATTTTCCGTCTATAAAGAGGACCAAAATCAGATGCAACTATGCCTTGTGCATTTGACCCCACATCAACAGCTCAGTCTAAGGGTCATCTTGTTCTCCTCTCCAAGTACAGAGCTTGTACTTGGCTGCTCTACTCGTCTGCCACTTCCTCTATACTTTTCCCCTCTTATGTCCATCTTTTCTGCCTCTTCCAGCATTTTCAATAACCAGAGCTAATCATTTTGATTACGTCAAGCCGAGGGGCTCTACCTGTAGCTAGACTAGAACTCATGCTATGGCTGTGCTTCCCAAGGAAGAGAAAAGTGCGGGGGTTTTTTGGTTTTTTGTTTGTTTGTTTGTTTTTTACCTCTTATAACAATAACTCATTTCTGAATACAAGTCCACAGTGAAAAACTGTGAAGCCAAAATCACAGTTTTTGAAAATTAAAAAGATATTATAGAATGGTAACTACGTATAGATTGAGACAATGAATAGCATAATTTGTGACCACTTTAAAACATTTAAAAAGTCAGATGAGGACTAAGTTGGTCCATAAAAATGGACACTAAATTTGGGGCAAGTTGGAAAATAAGTATTCAATTATTGACAAATATTCTTATAAAGAAAACACATTTTTCCCCTTATCCAGGCCACACAAGTACTTCATTGGTGTAGAATATTATCCCATAAAAATGTATTAAAATTTTTCCATACTCTTGAAGCACACATAATTCAGCATAAGAACTATTTATGATGAGACGGGAACAGCCTATGCAAAGTAGTGGAAAGGACTGAGGGTGGAAATAAAGTTGGTACAGTATGAAGACACTTGTGGTGATATAATCTCACAGCATATATAAAAATCTTGCAGTTTTAACACTTCTTTCTGTGGCTATATGTTTAGAATGGAAGGTTTATCAGAGGAGGAACTAGGCACCTCAGCACATAACACATTGCCTGACACATTTTGAATTTCACCAACCCAAAGACTCATAAAGAATAAATTGAAACCTTATTTTTGTACACATAAGGAGAACAAAATGCTGTTAAAGATAGAATTATTGCATGCTATCATATGTAAAACTAATCTCAGATTCATAAATGTTAAAGTGTGGGAAAAAGTGTCCCTTAAAATTGCACTATGGCAGTAGGCCTCCCATAGAAGTGTTAAATGAGCCACACACCATAAATGTCCTCATAGAAATTCTAGACTTCTGTTTTTTGTTTTCTTTGGTGACTAACAGCAAAGCTAAGATATACAGAGTGATCTATACACTCAAAAACCACTGGGATTATTCAAGTTTAGAAGTGAGAAAAAAAGAGATAAACCAGTTCATACTCTTACTCATTAAAAGTGAAACTGAGACACATGGAAGTGAGTTGACTTGTTCCAGGGTCCAATTCTGTGACATCATGTGGCAACTATAAAAGTCTAAGACAATAAAGCTTGTTTTTAATATTTTAATCTATACGTTCCAGCAGTTAAAAATCCCTATATCAAAATGATACTTTACATTGGGGATTAATGACTAAAAAAATTTCTAATACTCTATAAAACAACAGTACTATCAATGCTTAAATACACTAGTTTAGCAGTAATTCTATTTAACTATAATTTGCATATTACCTTTCTCTATAGGCAAGTCCTTTGTAAAATCTTTTTATGAACATGAGACAGGATAGGATGATATTTCTACTATTCCAGAAGTGGCTATAACCAGAGAATCATTTCGTAAAAAATGAATTTCCTTGGTATTCCTCCCTCTAAATACTCATTAAACTTAACATCATTGTACTTATTCACGTTTCATCTGTTTCTAAGCTCAGCCTTTAAAATGACTGTTTTGATTTATTATATAACTATAGTCTAATAAGTTTATCTCCATTATTTCCTCTGCTGACAGAACTGACCATAGCAATAAATTAAGCAGATGTGTTCCCTAAGCTGTCTGCAGTGATGTAAAGACTCTTGCCATGGGAAGACTCAGGCACAGCTGTGGGAAACCCAAGTTTCACCTAAATATGTTTCACAAGTCTAAAACCACAGATTCCATTGAGATGAGACTTCAGCCTTTGGGTTTCATTTGGTGTATCATGTTCACATAGTTTTAAAATAAGTAGCCAACTCTGGGGAACTCACCAGTGTAGTAAGTTCTCTAGGACTTAATATTACTCCATCTGTTATTAATTCTACCTGAGAGGAAGAATTTACCTATAAAGCTATCTCCAGAGTAACTGGGATTAGGGGCAAGTCATTTTATGCTACCGTAGTGCTTTCGGCCAAGTGAAGATTGTTTGAAATGAATATCAAGAGTTGTGTGAGAAGATGCCAAATATAGAGGGGCTAGGAGATTGTGTCTCTTGGATGACAGTGGAAGTGAAGAGAGGGTTATTAAAGGGTGACACATTGCTTCTAAACTCTTCTCTCATTCCCTTACACCCTCTTGGGATATCTGCATCCCTACAATAAAGTATGGGGCTCCAGAAAAATTGTCACTTCATATGCCATTACCTGGAGTTTGTTCTTTTGCCCAATAAATACATCTCACACTTGGCAGCTGCCTTAGTGACGCCCCTTAGATACCTTTCAAAACATACTCCTCCACTGCTGAGATCTCTGAGCTTGTACTTTTCTTTCCTTCCCCACTACCCTCTCTTCCCCTTGTCCTATCCCACCTTCCTTTCCCTCTTCATTCCTCTTCTCCAATACAAACGCTCCCTTAGGTGCACTTGCTCACAAGTGTGCTTCAACCTCAAGTTTGTTTTGCCACTGACTATTTCTAACAAGAAATATGCAACATACATAAAAGAGAAGGGGGTGACAAATTCAATTTGGGTGACAATTTTAAGGTCTTCTCTGATACTTTGGAAAGGCTAGGATGCCTGAACTAAACACACTCCCAAATTAATCACTTTTGTTCTACCCTATTCCATAATCAAAACTACTACTCTTTCATAATGTGATTTTCTATAAAGGTGGGCTGTTTTAAAATGCTTTAAATTGCAATTGCAAGATTATTGCAAGATTATTTAACTTTTCACTAATCCATATTTAATTTCCAATATATGATAATCTGCATTTTTTCTTATGGTGGGAGGTAGGGATCTAACTTGTTAGAATTGGTTCTCACATGTTTATTCTCACATAAACTTTCAGTCATTTTGTCAAATTACAAAAATGGTCTCATTAAAAATTTACTTGGAAATACCTTAAATTTGGGTCTTAATTTAGTCAGGACTAGAATCTTAATTTTTTTGAAACTTCTCAACCATAAATTTCTTCATCTTTTATAGTCATAAAAGGTTAATACAAGTTTATTTCTAGATGTTTTTTGCTAAAATAGATGGGATACTTTTGTCACTGTATTTTATATTTGATTGTTGACAATCTATAGGAAAGCTAGATAAAGAATACACTATGGATATATATTAGGCACTAGAGATGAAAGATGGAGAAGAATATGGAGGAAGAGGTAGAAGAGGAAGTGCTAGTTTGAGTTGCTCACTATTTAGATAAAACTGGGTAAAACTGTCAAGTAAATTAGTAATAACATCACAGTGTGATACAGTATGAGACAAAGGGTATGATGGTGAACTCCATCTGTCATAGCCAACCATCTACCCTCTTTGCTGTCTACACAGGTTCTTATTCCCTGAAATAATTCACCTAAATTTCTATATGATAGAATGGACTTATTCTAGCTGTTAAATACCATTTTTCTTGTTGTAGAGAGGCTAATATTGCCCAATACTACTTCATTGAATTACTAGGAACCTACTGTGTGCCTGACATTTTAGTAGGCAATAGGTATACAATGGAGAATAAAATAAATACAATTCATTCATTAGTACAGGTATTCATATATATATATATATATATGGTCAGATGTAAAATACTGTTTTTGAAAACAACATTACATGGGTGTTTGCACATGAGTGGTTACACACACACACACACACAAATACACACATGTTACTATAAAGAAAATACCATATATAAGAAACAAAATCATCTAAACTTCTTCAAAATCTAGAACTACATATTAATTATCCTGTACAACAGGCTGAACAATGCCCTTCCCAAAAGCTGTCCACATCCTATCCCCCAGAACCTGTAAATAAGTTACTTTGAATGACAAAAGAGACTGAGCAATGTGATTAAGTTGTGACTTTGGGGACTAGGAAATAGCCCTGGATTACATGTGCGGACCCACAGTAATCACACAGGAGGGCCACAGCCAAGCAGAAGGCAATATGATGACAGAAGCAGAGGGTCAGAGTGATGCACAGAAGGGATCACAAATCAAGGAATGCAAGTGGCACCCAGAAACTATAAAAGGCAAGAAAATGAAACCTCCCTGAGAGCCTCCAAAAGGAACACAGTCTTGTCAACCCATTTTAGACTTCAAACCTCCAAGACTGTAGAATAATTTGTTTTCAGCCACTAAATCTATTTCAGCAGCAATAGGAAAGTAATACAGCTGGCAAATCCAAACTCTTCAGTATAACATTCACAGCTTTCTTTCCAATGGTCCTAACGCAGACCTCCCATGGTAGCTTGATTTGGCCCATCTAATACAGCAAGATCATCAGCACCACCTTCTTCTCGCCTTCTGCATCTTTTCTTTCTCCAGTTCTGGTGATAACCCATAACCTTCTCTATACAATTCAAGGCAAAGGCCTACTCAAAAAGAAATCTCTAAATTCCTTTTATTTTACCGGTTCAAATCTCTCTCATTACTAGGGTATCCAAAACAGCACTTTAGCTTTTTTAACTCAATATTGTGCTTTGTGATTGTTCTTAAATGATCTAAAGTGTCCATGTGTTGCCCCATCAGATTATACCCTTCAGAAAAATAGCAGAGATACATGCTTTGGGTTTTTAATCATCCTGGCCGAGCTTCCCAACTTTCTCACATTATGACATACAAAGAAAATAATATAATTTATACAATACATTTGAGAAGAGTATGTGATTACTCCTGTCCAGATTTCTGGCTACTCTAGTACCTCCCCTTCTGAAGGCCAGGTCAAAACTTGGAAGTTGGGAAATTTCCTAGGTATTTAGTATTGTGCTGCTCATTTAATTGGGGTTCAGGTCATGCTTACAAACTCTTCTCATTAATCAAGAACAATAAAGCCATTGAAGTTTCTAAAAGCTCTTCCAAAATTTCTACATAGCTGTCTTTTAAAAAATAGAAATACATTATACTTTTATAAAACTGAGATTTATAAAGCATTTTTACAGACTGCTTCATTTAACCATCACAACAACTCTGTGAAAAAAAAGATAGGCTATTTTTTAAATGAAGAAGCTAAGACTTAGATGGGCAGATTACTTACCAAAGCTATGAAATAACAGGACCAGGACTAGAAACTGGCACCCTCACTCCATGTACATGACTTTTCCCCTATGATTATTTTAAAGGTCTTCAAAGCTAATAATGATGTTTTTAAAATCCAGATTAAAATGTAAATGAGCTCGTTCTTTAAGTTTCAAATAAAAACTTACAATCTTATGTCTTAAGATCTGGCCTTTTTTATTTTTAAGATTTATTTTCTGTTCTAACCAAACAGTCCATAAGTAGTACCAGAAATTAACAAAATGCCATGTTTTATCATATTCATCACTTAGGAGAAAGACCCAAGAGGCCTCACACTATTAAATATAAAAGTTTTAAGTTTTACAGTTAACTTGCTGAGGCAGCAAACTCTAGCCTCATTGGGGAGGTGTTACAAGGTATTTGAAGATAAGAGAATGACTCAAATAGAAAAACCAGATGCATTATGAAAAATGCTTAGGGGTCTGCATGGCTAGAGGATAAAGAAGACATATAGTTCTCTGCCCTTGAGGACTATGAACAGCTAAATTCTTTTATTCTTATATCATCTATTGAAGTCAGCAAGTTCCTCCAGGAGGAATCAATAATACAGCTGCACACTTAGAATGGATAGCAGTAAGCTATCTATTATTCCTCTTTTCAGACATAAAATTTAAAAGATGTAATTTGTTCATATGGGAGGGCGCATGGTAATATGGTTACCTACCATAAGCAACATGTAAACCTACTTAAAAGGAGAGCATTATCATTCTGGGTCCTCCCCAGGATCCAGAAAAAGAAGCAAATACTTCATCACACACTTTTTAAATTCTCTGTCACTTAATGATTGTTAATTTAATGAGAATTCCTTTAAATGAATGATTCTCCAGGAAACATATGTGCATAAAGGTTAACTGTGTTCCAAATAGAAAGTTTTATTTTCGGTATTCTTTTGCTCATTCCACCAAGCCTCACTGAAGCAGGCTCTGTATCCCTTTCATTTCATGCTTGTTTTTGTAAGTGGTTATTTTAAAATGGAAATGGCTCGTTGGAGCAATAAGAACATAGCACTGCCATTACTATGGATTCTGGAGGTAAACATCTAGCGGTGTCTCTTATTAGCTGTGTGACATTAGGCAGGTTATTTAGCTAATCTTAAATCTCAGATTCTTGTATGTGAAATGGGTGATTAAAAAAGAAAAATGTACCCAACAGGGATTGCAGTGAGTTTCTAAATCAAAGTGCTCAGCACAGTATCTAGAACCCCTCCATCTCCCTCAGTCAGGGTTTCTCCGAATTAATGTCAGAAAACACTTCCATCTCCTCACATTTTCCAAACTAGTACAAAACCTTAGTGTTTCCAGATATAAAAACTACATTTTGGACCCAGAAATTCAGTTGTCTTTAAAAAATTATTGTTAGATGAACAGCTGTTTATTGAAATTTTATCTTTTTTTGAATTTTACATTTTTTAAATAGTGGTAATTAAAAGACATGTAAAAATAAGAATCTTGGGTTTCATTTATTAACACAGAGCAAAATGTATTTTTGTGCTTTCATTTATTCAGTGGTAAAGTAGAATAAAATGTTGTATATGGTATTACCTCGTTACAAAGAGGTTTCTAGATAACATTCATATACAACATGCATTTTTTATTCCTTTTTTTAAAGCTAAATTATTAATCCTTAAAATAAGACAATAGAATTCAAAAATGTCAACAAAAATAGCCCTTATTTATAAAGGACTTTTCATGAGATAGGCATCATGTATTATTTAATCCTTACAAAGCTCCTATGAAATGGTTACAACTGGGGTGCCTGGGTGGCTCAGCAGGTTAAGTGTGTGCCTTCAGTTCGGGTCACAATCCCAGAGTCCTGGAAAGAAATGATTACTATTACCTTTTCTATAGATGGAAGGAGATAACTCACTGGATGTCTCACACTTTGGAAAGGGCCTACCCCAAATCCAAACCCTGTTCTAATTGCAAAGCACTAATTCATTAGGCTCTATTGCAACACTTGTCTCTTATCTCAAGTGTGATTTTAAAGCTGAAGATGAAGATCATCCAAAGTCATAAAGAACAGTAGGTAGAAAATTAAAAAGTACACTCAACTCTATTCTAGCTCCTCCAACAACCTTCTCATGAAGGTTACAGTGGAGTCAGAAACTCAGTTCTGTGCCCCCAGTATCACTGTGGCCCCGAGCAAATCACTCCAGCAATTTGAGCATCAATTTTTTGGTGAGACAAATAAGAACAGTGACTTCCTCGTGTAGACTGAGATGAAGACTAGAGGAAGCTGTGTAGAGCCTGGCATATGATAGATGTTCAATAAATAGGAGTGATTATGATTAGCATTACAGTCCGTGGCTCAAAGAGCTTTTGTGGGTTCAGCCTATTTTATATCTATATATAATTCGGGAGAATACCTCCAATATTTGGCAGAAAATCATATATAGTACTTTAAATTTTTATAAGGAGACAAAAATTTTATGAAAATATATCTTTTAAGATATGTACTTAATGACATTTAGTCAAAGTAATGTTTATAGTATTATTAAAGGCAAGAAAAATTTCTAACAGCGTTTTGAGAAAATAGTGTATCTTATGGGACAACCAGCAAAGGCACATAGACATACAGGGGGAAAAGTTATTTTCCAGCCGGTTGGCAGATGCCTCCATTCTGTTTCCTACCATTATAAAGAACAAAAGCTACATTTCTAGAATGGCATTGAAGCAGAAAAACTGCAACTAGATACAAGGCTAGGAGGAAAAGCAAGGTAAAGAGATTAGCAAAAATGAGAACTTAAGTTCGAATCAACTAAACAAAACACAACCTGCTTATAATACAAAGTTGGAACCAGCTAATGTAAGCACATTTTTAAGATGTGGTGAAAGTCTGTCTTCAATGTTTTAAATCTGCAAAGTGAATGTCTTATGAAGGCCCATGAATTTGAGACTCAGGCAACCCTCACTAGATGTTTTCAAAACATATAGGGCTAAAACAGTAAAAGGGTATGATCTTCCTAACCCTCATCCTTTTTGGATCTTTCCTTTCCCATTCATACCTAACAATAAATATATAATTGGCTTGTAAAGTGTATCTAGGCATGAATATACATATCTATATATTTACTAATTCAAAAACAAATAAGCACTTTGAAAAAATATCTATCACCCTAATACACTCATAAATATCTCAAATATTATTAACAACTAGAAATAGAGTTTTTAAAATAATCATCCGAATAAAGAAATATTTTTAAAACTATGACAAATCAACCAGAAAATCTACTTTCTAAAGTTTAGCAAATGAATATAAGGTCTTTTTCCTACAGCAAAAATATTTGCTGTGTGAAATTTATTTATATTAAAATCTTCAAGTGATTTCTTTATTTTTTTAAGTTTATTTTCTTGAAACTAGATCCAATAGGAGTTTCCTTGGGCTGCCATTAGAGGGCATAAAAGAATAATTGTGGAGAACCAAAATCATATAGCCCCCAAAATTAAGCCTGGAAAAAAAAAAAAAAAGCACTACCACTTAATTTTGGTTTCAAAAGAGGAATTCATAAAATAAAATGAGTAGAAATAGTTTACACGTAAAGATTTTGATGAAAGCAGCCATCTATAAAGAAATTAAGGTGCTAATACTTGCTTTATGTATAAAAGACAGAAGCAAACAACTAAAGTTGAAAGAAGTTTAGTTTGATAATCTTAAAATTAGTCCTTATTCATTAGCAGTCCTCAGGGTACATTGTCAAAAAATGAGAGAGAAAAAAAGAGGGGGTGGTCAAGAAGGGAGAAAAAAGCACAGAGAGAATGAGAGGTAAAATCTGATCTCAAACTTTGATTCATGATATGTTAAAAAAAAAAAAAGTATCACAGAAAAAAAAAATCAGGGCTATATAACTCTTTGAAAAGCAGAGGATCAATTTTATGGCTTCAGGGTCCACCCTCATGTAACTGGCCTTTCTCTGGTTTACCTACACAACTTTCTTCTTACCTAAGGGCATGACAACAAAAATTCAAAAGAGAAATGGATCTCAGACACAGGGGAAATATACCAAATCTTCCTATTCGTTATATCACTTGGTGTTTTAAAGGATTTTAAATGTATGCTTTATAAATCCCATTTATAAATCCCATCCTTAAAACTTGCAGAATAAATAGATCCACATCCAATTAAGAGCCCAACTTTCCATGCCCTCCCCCCAATAAATGTTCATAAAGCTGGTACCAACCTAGTCAATGTATTTTTAACTCAAGGGGAAACATTTATAGCTTATATTTCAGATCAATATAAAACCCTTTTTTATATTGGCTGTCTCCTTTGTAGCAATCACTTTTACCTTTACTGAATTCCAGAATAAATTTATGACATCAATCCCTTTCTTTAATTTACAAAATAGTAAAATCCCAAGATCGCCTTCAAACAGAAGGAACACATCCTCAATATGTTTCTATCACACTATGAAGACGGTTAAGACTCCCTATAGGGCACTTAGACTTAAATCCTATAAATTTCCTGCTTATATTTTCAAACAGGGGAAACCAGGGATACATATGAGAACATAAACCCACCTTTTGGTGATGGTTCTATGTTAGTCTATATTGCTAAAGGGTATAAAAAGGGCCATAAAGGAATTGAAATTATAGTGAACAGGATCTCAGACTCCACATTCTATTTGTAAACAAAAACTTCTGTAAAGTGCACAGAGACAGATGAGGAAAAATATTTTTCTACTCTATAATATGGAGGGAGGAACCACTTACCCCATAAAACCCATTCTGATTGACCAACAAATCAATAGGACAGTTTCACAGATATAAATGAAATAGGTAGCAAACAGTGTCTACATATACTAAACACACATTTCATTATTTATTTCCATTACTTATTTTAATTCATTACTTAATTTTACTTTTATTTCCTACTCCATTTAATATATGGACAAAACTCATATAGAAAAAAAATGTCTAGCTTTTGTAATTTATCCTTTGTCTCCATCAAATTCCATCATGAAAAAATTTAAGGTATATTTTTGCTGATATTTCCTGTCTTTAAGAAGTTCGGAATATAGGACTATGTAGCTAAGAAAGGTTGGGAGTTTCCTTCACCTGGATGGAAAAAAAAAAAAAAAAAACCCCACAAAAAAACAAACATGGCTTCCTTTCTGATTATTCAAGTACAACCTCATCTTAAAGCCACCAAATCCATGTGCTCTTTTTTCTCATAGCTATTGTCATCAAGTATGACAACTGTATTTTTACTAATGTGTCTCCTCCGCAAGACTATAAGTTATTTAATGGTAGAGACTATATTAGAAAAATAGAAGCTGGTACAAGAAAGGCCCTTGGTGTATGTTTGGTGTATATATCTGACTAAGGGAAGTCTCAACACCAGATAAAAATACCTTTAAGTTTAAAATTTATAACTATATTTATTTGTTCTATTTGACAACATTTTTAAACATCTTTCATGCA
This sequence comes from Mustela nivalis, assembly GCF_964662115.1. NCBI lineage: Eukaryota > Metazoa > Chordata > Mammalia > Carnivora > Mustelidae > Mustela > Mustela nivalis. The sequence continues at coordinate 72,218,969 of NC_139020.1, forward strand.
CCAGAAACTATAGGCAGTGGGAACACAGCGATAAATAAAATGATCAAAAATGTTCCCTGCCTTTATGGAACTTACCTTCTTTGGAGGTAGCCAATAAGAAAAAAAGCATTTAAAAAGAAGAAAATAGTAAGAAATAAGTACCAGAAATACAAAAGGAAACTAACATACATAGGAATAGACAGGAGCTCCTACCTACCTACCTACACACACACACACACACACACACACACACACACACACAGAGCAAAACTTCTTTTTGAGGAACAGGAGAAAGTTAGAAAGCTAAAAGTAACTCTACAGTTTCATAACTGTGGTGAAAGTTCTAAATTAATTTTATGTGCGGTCTTGACATCTGCAACCAGGAGATGGTTGCATGATCAACCTAACCTCAAGGGCTTCTTCCCACTCTTCTCCTGTGTATAATGCCTCCTAGCCAAACAATCCTCCTTATTAGTTGGATCAAAAATGCTGTTCCTGCTCATCCTTGAATAATCGGTGTCAGTTCCTTGCCAGCCCTCACAATTACTCAACATAGCCAATCATAGCTTCCCACAGGTACCAGGAGTCACCTCACCACCCTCTTAATACTACAAAGCCTACTTCCCACAGCTCCTGTTTCTTCACTTTGCTCCTGAGGGGACCATCATGTCGCCATGTGTGGTGTATGATGTCCTCCTCCCTCAGGCTATGTGTTTATGTGACTAATAAATTGCTGTCAATTTCATCTATCTTGTGTTGAATGTATTGTGTTTGGCCATCCCCATAACCATAGGATGGAAATTCTTCCTCATCAATAGTGTGAATAGGAGACAATCAAAACAAAGTTTTTCCATTTCCAGCTCAAAGTCATGTTGAGAAAGACAGGTGCATTTCCATGCAAAGTATATTAGCCTTGGGCTCAGAAATCCTGAGACAAATCTTCACTTTCTTTAAGCCTTACTTAGTTTCCTGAATCAATAAAATGAAGATGGTCTTAATACTTACTAATAAGTTTATTTCAAGTAGAATAGTGTTTGAAAAGTTTTGGAGCACACTGCAGATACACAAAACATATTTGCCTTTCTTACACAATGTTTTTAGTGGTTTAGTGTATTCTGGATGCAAAACTGGTTCTTCCATATCCCTGACATGGCTCAAATGGCTTCCTATGATTATGCCTTTGTAGGCAGCTTTCCCCTTTCACCCTAAATTTCTTCTTCCCATTTAAAACCATCCAGCTTTTGCCAGGATGAAGTATTCTTTCAACTGTATTAATAGCCATAACACCACAGTAGACATTGTACTCTAGTTCACTAGCATCTATTGCTGTTTTTTTCCTGTGAGTTCATGTTGTCTCCCCAACCAAAAGTAAATTCCTTAACTGCTTATTCTAGAATAAAAGTCCTGGTGAGTCTTGGTTTGATTTTGCATCAGCACAAAGGTTAAATATATAATAAGGACATATTTCTTGGTGGAAATAGATCTTAAAAGATCCTAAAGTTTTAACATGAGGATTAAATATATTGAAGGTTCATTTTTATTTTAATACTTTGGACTTTTGAGGTATTTATGTTTGTATATGTGCTGCCGAAGCAAACACTAAGGTATTTATGTTTGAATAGAAAATTGAAGTTTATAGAAGTGACTAGCAAAATACATTAAAAACCATTATTTACTCTTTATAGGCAGGTTCTCAACCACCAAATCTTTTTTTTTTTTTTTTCAGTATCCAAAAACATGAAACTTTACAGCTCCTCCAGGCACTGCATAACCCTATAGCAAAGGAACAACCTTTGAGATGGGTGACTGACTGGGTGGATAGAAAAGACTTCCTAAAATGCCTCCAAATCTATCATTAAAACAAATGTATGAATCAATCAATCTTTCAATGATGTGCACACTGTCAACTACTCAGCTGTCATTATAAAGTCTGCTATTTATAATTTATTTCACAAAATAAAATGTCTGACCTATAATTGAAATTATAGTCCTATTTATAAACACTTGTATATGAACCCATTTTAGATACTTGAGTATATCTAAGCAGCTAAAAAAAAAAAATGTTGGGGCGCCTGGGTGGCTCAGTGGGTTAAGCCGCTGCCTTCGGCTCAGGTCATGATCTCAGGGTCCTGGGATTGAGTCCCGCATCAGGCTCTCTGCTGGGCAGGGAGCCTGCTTCCCCCTCTCTCTCTCTGCCTGCCTCTCCGACTACTTGTGATTTCTCTCTGTCAAGTAAATAAATAAAATCTTTAAAAAAAAAAAAATGCCTTTAGATCACCAAAAAGGCAACTTGTTAGCCTGTAGGCATATTCCAGTTGGATGTCATAATGTTTTAAATATTTAAATCTTAATGCTTTCAGAGAGAGCAAATACTCTCGCATTTCCTAAGAACTTGCTAGCCTCTCCAGTCTTATACCTGGCTTGCTTCCAGTCTCTGTGTACGTCAACCTATCCAACCACAGGGTTTTGGGGTCTGTAGAAACTGACAGTTGCTAGAAAAAGAATGCTGAAAAAGAAAGTCAGATATCCTGGGCTGCTAATCATTCCTCTAACTACCTGTGTGACCTTGGAGAAGTCATCTTATTTTCTGGACCTCAGTAATGACAAGATGGAAAAAAGGCTCAACCAATTGCTGACATCACATCCACCATAAATCCATATTATATTCTCTATGCCTTATTTGTGGTAACCACAACATGCTTATCACAAAGAGAAAAAAAAAAAGAAAAAATTAGGCATTTAAACACTAATTAAGCATTTAAATTGCATTTTAATAAGTCTTTGATAATGTGTATTCATCAGAAAGAAGGTTTTGACATACTTCCCAATAACTTTATTATATTTTAACCATTTAAAATCTATCACCAAAATTTTTGAAATTACTACAGTATTTAAAATTTCCTTTTTTCACTCATTCATATACATGTGGCAGTATTTCCTTGGAAAAGAATAATACTAGAGTTTTCTTTTTAAAAAAAGGTAAAGGGGCATGTAGGTGACTCAGTCAGTTAAGCATCCAACTCTTGATTTCAGGTCATGATCTCAAAATCACCATGACATCGAGCCTCAGGTCAATTCCACACTAATGGAGCCTACTTGGGATTCTCTCTCCCCCTCTCCCTCTGCCCCTTTCCCTGATCACATACAACTGTGCAGTCTTTCTTTCTCTCTCTCTCTCTCTCTCTCTCTCTCAAAAAAAGAAAAAAAATCAATAATGAGCCATGTTTTAATATAATGGAAGAGTATCTTAATTGAAATTGTAATGTGACTTTGACCTCCATAGTACACATTTTATGTTTTTTTTTTTCAGCACTAAAACCTTTAAATGAGAATATTAGGCTTGCTTTCAAGTTTTTAACAACACTTTTTGAGTTTTTTTTTTTTAACTTGTCTTTAAATTTTTGAGATTTCTACAAGCAGTTAACAGAGTCTTAGCGGCATCCTTAGCATCCATTTGTATAGTGGGAACTCTTCTGCAGGTGCTCAGTGAATGCCAAGTCACAATAATAGAATACATTGCTGGAAGGTAGCAGATAAAATCATGGGAAAGATAGGCTTGGAACACCTCCTCCAAAGACCACAGATATACTTTTCTATATTCTTTCTTAGGCACTCTTTTATCATTCAAAACCAATTTCTGCAGTAATTGTAAGTATATTATAATTCTAGCCACTCTCTAATAAATGGTTTTGAAATTTTCAGATTAAAAATCATTTTTAGGGGCGCCTGGGTGGCTCAGTGGGTTAAGCCGCTGCCTTCGGCTCAGGTCATGATCTCAGGGTCCTGGGATCGAGTCCCACATCGGGCTCTCTGCTCAGCAGGGAGCCTGCTTCCCTCTCTCTCTCTCTTTCTGCCTGCCTCTCCGTCTACTTGTGATTTCTCTCTGTCAAATAAATAAATAAAATCTTTAAAAAAAAAAAAAATCATTTTTATATTCCTAATTTAAAGATTTAGCCAGGATTCTAAAAAGAACTTTGATATATACTTACGGTAAAAGGTAAAGTATTCTGACAACTTCAAACAATTTTATTTTAATTTCAGAATGTGAAATTCAATATGAAAAAAACTGAAGATCTAGATTGTTTATAGCAGTCATTCAAGACATATTGTCAACATGATCTTAATTGGATTTTATGATAAAAACTATATTAGAAAACATTCTATATTGGAAAACAATCTTTATATTCTATTAAATTTATATTTTATGATTATAAAACCAATTTTTATATTTATAAATTCCTCACCTCTATAGAAGAGAGTTGGTCAAAACTGTTATGCAGAACTCTTATGATGGGAAGGTTTTGAATACTTGAAATAACACAGATAAAAATCCTGTTACTTTCCTTACTTTCTATTTTGTGACTTATACCCAAGTCATACTAAAGTATTAAAATATGTTAAAATGCAAATATTTAGGAAAGCCCATTATTACAGGGGAATAAAGGTATTCTAATAGTGTTTTTCTTCAATGAAAATTCTATTATTTATCAACTAATAGGAATTTTTCCTTCATAAATTAAATAAGAGACACTCATTGTGCTATACAAAAAAATTTATTTCATGATTATCTTGTTTAACACCTGCTGATCACAATGAGAGCACTCATTTCTAATTAATTTATTTCACTATCCAGTGCTCAGTAAAGCATACAACAGGTGCCAATCCAGTATTTATTTGGGAAACAGATCCTGTGGTGGTACCATTCTAAGAGAAATGCTTACTACAGGATTATAAAAAGACCTCCTTCAACATGTTGATGGAGCAGAAGAGTGAGAAGACTAAAGATCTGGGAAGAGAGCACAACTTTCTTTGAGCTAAAACATAAAATAACTCTAAAAGAACAACAATTGGGGCATTTGGTGTCTCAGTCAATTAAGCATCTGGCTCTTGATTTTGGCTTAGGGTTGAGGGATCAAGCCCCACACTGGGCTCCACACTTAGCACAGAGTCTGCTTGAGATTCTCTCTCTCCCTTCCAAAGTTCCCTTCTAAATCAATGTATGTCAAAGGCAAAAGTAACTATGGGTTATTTCAATTCCGACAAATATTGTATCCTTGACAAAGAAGATTCTCAGATTGGAGTAAGGAAGTGAAATACAAAGGAAGTTATGTTTAAAAAATCTATAGTCCTGACTTTGAATAGGAAATGCCAGTGTGAATTTATCATATGCAGTACTGTATAGTGTGTGTCTTGGAGGGGGCAGGCAGTGGAAGAAGAGAGAAGTCCTAGCTCTCTCCACTGAAGAAGTCTAGAAACAATTACTAAACAAGTTTCCCTAATGCCCAAATAATAATAGTGGTGAAATATTACTTACCAAGAAAAGAAACTTGTACTTCTTAGAGAAAGAGGTTGTTTCAGGTTTGGAATAAATATGAACCAGAAGGAACACTGTTACATTGAATGATGAAAAAATAATAAAAAACTATTAGAACAAAGTGAAGGGAACTCAGGTGCCAAATTCAAGAGGCTCTCACTTACCAATTTGAGCTTCAAAAACGATAATCTCAAAGTAAAAATGTTTTAGTCTATGAGTTTATAACAATATTTTAAAAATACTAATTGGTAAGTGTGCTTGGGTGGTGCAGTTAAGTCAGTTAAGCATTGGACTCTTGGTTTAGGCTCAGGTGATGATCTCAAGATTGTGATCAAGACTTGTGTCAGGCTCAGCATTCAGCATGGAGTCTACTTAAGATTCTCCCCTTCTTTCTCTGCGCTTCCCCCCAACACTCCACCCTTTCAAATGAATGAATGAATGAATGAATGAATGAACTTCAACTAATTAAATATTTTTTAAAATACTAATAGGTAATCTAAGAGTAATAGGAAGTCAACTCATCTTAAAAAATGGTAAAAGGGAAAGAATCAAAGACTTTCTTGTATGAAATGTTTTACTCAGTACGAGATAAGGGGACATCTCTATTTTTATCCACCTAACATTTGAAAGAGAAATCCTAGAACTAGAGTAACTCTGTTTGCAACTTCCTAAGAATTAATAGATCTAAGCACTGAGTATCAACAATACCTCACATCAGGCAAAGAGAAAAACAGCATTAAGCTCCTGCTCATGAATAAACCTGAGTTTAAATGCTTCTGGATCCAGCCTCTGAATCCAGCTACCAAGTTTCATGGAAGATGGAGGACAGAATGAAGTAGTTCAAAATGAGCCTCCCCAAAATGTGCCACCTTGGCATCTGCATTACTTTGAGCTAAAGTCATTAAAGGCACAAAGACTTTGAGCTTTCACCTGCCCCTTAAGTGATTAAAAGAATGTAGATAAAAGGGTTAAGCCTCTGCCTTCAGCTCGGGTCACAGTCTCAGGGTCCTGGGATCGAGCCCTACTCCAGACTCTCAGCTTAGTGGGGAGCCTGCTTCCCTCTCTCTCTCTCTGCCTGCCTCTTTGCCTACTTGTGATCTCTCTTTCAAATAAATAAATAAATAAATAAATAAATAAATAAATAAATAAAATCTTAAAAAAAAAGTGTCTGGTCTAGGAAGAAAACTATCACCAGAGATAATGGCAAAGAATATGGGATATGTGTCGTAAACTGGAGTGGGAAGCTGACAGGGCCTGGAGATCAAATTCCCTTCTGTGTCCCATTGTCTTTTGACAGCATTGAAAATGTTCACCAAACATTTATCTTCCCATCTTCCAAACCTTCAGAGTCCGAGACCCCTATTCTCTTTTCCTTAACTCAAGATGGCATTTAAGCCTCAATAGCTTGACTTTCTATGGGTATCACTAATTTTTCTCCTGTTAATCTGACTTACATCAATTTAACTAATAAATCATCCAAAAGAACCTAAAAGGGAAGAAAGTTTTCATTTCCTACAGGGACAATTTTTGAATTGTAAGTCAGTGTTCCCCCAGGATCTTCAACACATGAATTGGAAAGAACAAACAAATGAAAGGACAAAAAGAAAAAAATAAAAGGATGAAGGAAGAAACTATAGATTAAAAAAGGCTTCATTTAAAAAAAAGCAATTTTTTAGTTTATAGATTATATACTATAGATTATATACTATACTATAGATTATAGACTATATAGATGAACACTTCAGTGATAAAACTGTAAAGATGTGATATGTATACAACTCAAAATGGTAGTTGCTTTAGGAAGAGGGAGAGGATTATGCTGGGAGTAGCAATGGAGAGTTCCTCAGGTGGGGAGGAAAGCTCTATTTCTTGATCTGAGTGGAGTTAAGGTGATATAGCCTTAAGAGAATCTATGAAGCCATACATTTGTGTACTTTTCTGTATCTATGCTTTATTTATAACAAAAAGTGTTTAAGAAAAGTTTTGTGGAATAATAGTTTATAGTTTGATATGGTAGTAAAACAATAAGAATTTTACTTCTCTTAAAGGAAGCAAATAATTCACCATGATGTAATAGATAAAATGAAGCTCAAAAATTTTTTAAACATTATTACTTGAGAAAGAGCAAAAGAGTGGGAGGAGGAACAGAGGGAGAGGCTCAGAATATCAGGCAGGCTTCCTGTTCAGCAGCCAGTCTGACACAGGACTTGATCTCATGATTCTGAGATCATGACCTGAGCCAAAATCAAGAGTCAGGCACTCAACTGACCTAGTCACTCAGGCACCCTGAAGTGCCTTTGTAGAAATTATCTATAAAATTAAGTGGCATCTACAAAATCTAATGTTGCTATAGAGATTGGTTAGTCATAATCATTTAACAAAAATATTGTGTTCCTTGCCTACTTGGGAGCTCTTTTTGAATTATATGAGGCTGTTAATACTTTTTAGTACTTACTGAAATAAATGATCAGCCCACAAATAGAATACAGGCCATTTAAAATATCTTAATATTTTACATGAATTAAGGAGGGCAAGCACTTTAACAGTTGAAAAGCACAATGCATGGGTTAATATATAAGAACCTTCTTTTGCCTGAGTTAAACAATTTTTTAAAATTTTTTTTAAAGATTTTATTTATTTATTTGACAGAGAGAGAGAGATCACAAGTAGGCGGAGAGGCAGGCAGAGAGAGAGGGGGAAGCAGGCTCCCTGCCAAGCAGAGAGCCCAATGTGGGGCTCGATCCCATGACCCTGAGATCATGACCTGAGCCGAAGGCAGAGGCTTTAACCCACTGAACCACCCAGGCGTCCCCTTTTTGTTAAATATTTTTAAGTCACATATTAGAGCAGGATGCCTGGGTGGCTCGGTTGATTAAGTGTCTGCTCAGGTCATGATTCCAGGGTCCTGGTATCGAGTCCCTCTTTGGGTTCCTTGCTCAGTGGGGAACCTGTTTCTCCCTCTGCTCCTTCCCCACACCCACTTTTCTCTTTCCCTCTCTCTAACAAATTATTAAATAAAATATATTTTTTTAAGTCACATATGGGAGCATCTCTAACTAAACTAAAGATAAAATTTAGCTTCTAGGGCACCTGGGTGGCTCAGTGGGTTAAGCCTCTGCCTTCGGCTCAGGTCATGATCTCAGTCAGGGTCCTGGGATCAAGTCCCACATCGGGCTCTCTGCATGGCGGGGAGCCTGCTTCCTCTTCTCTCTCTCTCTCTGCTTGCCTCTGCCTGCTTGGTCTCTCTCTGTCAAATAAATAAATAAATCCTTAAAAAAAAGAAAAAGAAAAAAATTAGCTTCTAAACTGACCTGTGAGAATCAGAGAATGATAGGCAATACCTATTGCAAACACTGGTTAAAAAAATAGTAATAATAATAAGTGATACTTGTTTAACTTAAAACAGTTAAATCACAGTTTTTGAAATATTGTGAATTGTTCAAAGCATAATAGACCTTGAAAATATATATCATATTGTTCAAATGTAACAAATGTTAACACCTGCAGCAAAATGACATATTGCACTTCTAGGCTGTTTAAAGAGAATAAATACCAGTTTTCTGAACTTGACCTCATATGGAGTTTAATTATTTTAAGCTTTACATTGATATAAACTAAATAAGCAAAGTGTTTCCTTTTAAAAGCACAACTGTGGTAGCATTTGGCAAGCACATTTGAAGAAAATAGTGCTTACACCTCAGATAAAACAGACAACTTTAAGCCCTTCAGGTTTTTCTAGCTAGAAGACCTAACGGAAAAATTAAAAACATAAAAGACAGAGCTTATTTAAAACAAATTATAGTCACATAACATTTATACAGCTTAAAGCATTATTGGCTTGCTTTATACCCAAATGTTTATAATAAATGTGACACTAGATGTAATTTATGGTACATAGTTTATATGTTATGTATATATAAATAAATTTGGGATATTGCTTTGAGAATTGCAAGGTGATGCTGTAATCTATTCTGGGGACAATGACATTTGCATTCTGGGAATTTAATAATTTAAGTTTAAAAGGAGTCATTAGTTATTTTGCTTATCATCAACCTATCATTTCAGAACTTTTGACCTCAAACTTGTTGCAAAGACTTTATGGCTTTTAGTTTTCTCACCATCTCTACATACTTCTAGATAGCCTCACCTTATCTATTTATCTAATGTTCTTTAATGATTTTTTTCAATTTTCTGCTTAATAACCTAAATTATTGCATTTAGATTTCACAACTTTTTACTCATTCTTTCACACACGCATTCAACAAACATCCCAGTGTTTCAAGGATTGAGTCCAAGCACTGAAATAGAGATATAAAAATTAGACATAGGCCCTGTTTAAATGGCCAAAAGGGGCACCTGAGTGGTGCAGTTTGTTAAGCTTCTGACTCTTGGTTTTAGCTCAGGTCATGAACTCAGGGTCCTGGGATCCAGCTCTGTGTTGGGCTGTGAGCTCAGGAGTCTCAGGGGGAGCCTGGAGCTCAGGGGGAGTCTCTCTCCCTCTCCCTTTGCCCCTCCCCCCCACTTGTGTGCTCTCTCTAAATTAAATAAATAAATCCTTTAAAAAATTAGACATAGGCTTTATTCAAATGGCAAAAAATGGGGTGCCTGGGTGGTGCTGTTGGTTAAGCCTCTGACTCTTGGTTTCAGCTCAGGTGTTGTTCTCAGGGTCATGAGATGGAGGCCTGTGTTGGGCTCCACATTCAGCATGGAGTTTGGTTAAGTTTTACATATATATATGTCTATACACACATACACACACACACATATATATATATATGTATATATGTATAGTTTAGTTCAGTTATACACACACACACACACATTCACACAGTGGAGTAGTAATCAGTTATCGAAAAGAACAAAACCTTGCCATTTGCAACAATGTGGATGGAGCTAGAGTGTATTAGCCTAGGTAAAATAAATCAGAGAAAGAAAAATACCATATGATCTCACTCATATGTGGAATTTAAGAAAGAAAACAGATGAACATATAGGAAGGAAGAAAAGAAAAAAGGAAAGAAGAAAACAAACTATAAGTGACTCTTAACAATAGATAACTGAGGGAAGCAGGTGGGTGGATGGGCATGATGGGTAGTAAAGAGGGCACTTGTGATGAGCACATCATCTCATGGGTGGGTGGGTGTTGTATATAAGTGATGAATCACTGAATTTTATTCCAGAAAGCAATATTGCACTAACATTTTTTTAAGTCAAAGGATAATTATAGAATTTTTAGTATTTGGTTGAAGATTAACTGTGGATGCATAATATAACAAATTTTGAACAATGTGTGGGTGTAAGTGTTCACTGTAATAGCAAATATTGGAGAAAACCATATTAGAGCTCGGTTTTGAACACATGAATTTGAAGTGCCTATGGAATACCCAAGGGATAATTAGTCCAGGAGAAGACTGGACAATAATTATATGAAAAAATATTGTGTTAAGTATGGCCATTATATTAAAAATATTAATTTTGTGGGGCACCTGTGTTGCTCAGTTGTTAAGCATCTGCCTTCAGCTCAGGTCACAATTCTAGGGTCCTGGGATTGAGCCCCACATTGGGCTCTCTGCTTCGTGGGAAGCCTGCCTCTCCCTCTCCCACTCCACCTGCTTCTGTCCCTTCTCTTACTGTGTCTCTGTCAAATAAATAAATAAAATATTTTTTTAAAAAGACCAATGTTAATGTTAATTCATTTTTTTAGTATGATCATTTCTTTAGAGAATGAAGTTGCTAAGTCAATATAGTAGACAGCAATAGACACAAGATAGTACTGAAGAAGTCCTCAGAGTAGAGCTGTAAGAGGTGAGAGAAATGAACCTGGCCCTGGAGTTAGAAAATGGCTTTGATATCAGTCAAAGTGATTAGGAAGCCACTATAAACTCTGGAATGAGAAACATGAAACTATTCTCATGCAAAAACACATGGCAAAACTTGGAGTCTCGTCAATATCCACTCCTGTTCACACACTGGGTGAATTCTGGTGCTTGAACAGTGAGACTGCATGATTTCTGAGAAATCATTGTAAGGCATAATCTCACAGTTATAGTGTTGAACATATATATTCTATGCCAGTGTCAGGGTCTGATTATTTTTAGCAAGACTTGTGTTTGGGTCTGACATTACCTTATCTTAGTGTACTCTCATACTCTAGAGCATAGGCCATCTGGAGCTCTCCACAAATGAAGAATAAGAGGTGACAGATAAATAGGGAATGGTTACATTGAATCTTCCTCCTTGAAGTATATACCCCAATGATTCTACTTCTTTCTCTCCAGCATATGAAACAAAACACAACAGTCTAAAATTGGTTGACTAAATCGGTTGTACTTAATGTTAAAATGATCACAATGCATTTTTTTCTGGAAAATGCTTTTGTTCTTCTCTCAGTGCTTAATTAAATAGGATAGGAACTTTCAATTTTAGTTAAGATAGAATAAGTACACTCCATCCTGTCACTCCCTCTGCATGCAGCTATAAAATCTAAACAGGATGCATGAAACATCTATTTTAGGACTCTGAAAAATAAATAGTACCAGACATATTGCAGAAGAAGACCAGAACTAGAAGTACTTTCAAACTAGCAGTGAATTTACCTTATTTCCTACTGGTATCTAAGAGTCTAAACTCAACACAATTTGAAACATGAAAAGAATATTGCCAGAGTTGGGGAAGAGGCTGCAAAAGGCTAATTCTAGTGCGAGGAGTAAGAAAGGCATCTCTTAATGCTCAGAAAGGGTGAGGAAAGTTTCTCATATCTTGATCTTTTCCTCTTTCCCCCATTCTCTGGCATGTAAGAAGTAGTGGCAATGACAGTGGTGAAAATGAAGGTATGCAGTAGTCTAAAACTCTGATGGCAGGAAAGAACTTCCTTTACTACCTGAGGAATGCAAATAGGTTTACTTCCTTCTATTTCTTCTCTGTCATCCTAAGACACAGGGACAGTCATGAAAAATGCACAGCAGAGCAGGGTAAATAAAGTACCAGCTTTCTAATGACAGAACCAAAGAAAAGAAGTCCCAAAGAAACATAAGGTACCAAGAGACTATGGACAGGGTGGAACTTGGTAAAGGGGCACCCCAGTTCTCCAAGGGAAGAGCCCCCAGAAAGCTTTTTTATGAGTTTGGCTTATCCCTGAGTTATATATGCCTGGATCTAGTGCCATTCAGGGCACCAATTACTTTGAACTGTGAACATATAGATTACTGCTCAGGTTCCAGATTGGTCAATGGATGACACACATGAAAAACAAATCTAAATAACACTATAAAATACTTAAAAACAGAACTTAAAACCATTAGCTACAGAGATGAGGTGTCACTTGTGGCTTAAACTCAACCAAGTTAAAACTGTACAAAACAAAAATGTTAACATTTTATGTTGTATTTAAACAAGCCTAAAATATAATAACATTATTCAAGATGTCCAGGATATAATAAAATTAATTAGTTGACATAAAAAAAAGCAGAAAAATAAATTGCTTGAAAAAATTCAATCAATAAACACCACCCCACAGATGAAACAGATGTTAAAATAATGTAACACTCTAAATGAGCTATTATGCTCTGAGAGGAATGAACACTCTTTAAACAAATGGAAGGAAAGTCTAAGCCAAGAAGGAAAGATATATTAAAAAAAAATTAGAATTGAAAAATACAGCAACATATAAAATACCAACTTGATGAGTTAAAATAAAGATGGAAAGACTCTGTGAACTTTGAAAACAGATCAGTAGAAATTATTAAATTTGAACTACAAAGATAAGAGGAGTTGCAGAATCGCAGGGACTATGGAACCTTACCAAAAAGTAAGACATCTGTGTTACTGAAATCTCAGAAAGAGAAAAGATAGAGCACAAGCAGAATTTTGAAGAAGTAGTGACTGAAAACTTCTTAAATTTAAGAAAAGACAAAGCTAAAAAAAGAGAGAGAGAGAGAGAAAGAGAGAGAAAAGGATAAAGCTAGAGATTCAAGAGTCTTAGCATATCCCAACAAGATACCCCACCCCTGCAAAAAAAATCTGTGTTCATATATATAATAATGAAACTGCTAAAAACTAAAGGCAAAGAAAAATCTTGAATTCAATTAAAGAAAGCAACATAATGATAGGGGAGTAAGTATTCAAGTGACTTCAGAGTTCACTACAGAAATGCTTGTGACCAGAAGGAAGTAAAGTAATGTTTTTAACATGCTGAAATAAAAGAACTGTAAATCCAGAATTCCATACCCAGCAAAAATAGCCTTCAGGAATAATGAAAAATAGAGATTTTGCTGCCATAAGACCTGATCAAAAAAATGTTAAAAAATATTTTTTCAGGCATAAGTGAAATGATTCCAGAAAAGATTTTTGTAACATCAAAAATAAAGTGAAAACCAATGTCTATCAGGCAAATAAACTATTCTCCTATTGAGTTCTTTAAAATATGAAGGAAAGTTAAAAACAATAACACAAATTATAATGTCATCTAAAGAAGTATTTAATGTATGTGGATGTAATATATAAAACAAGCCCAATGTAAAAGTGATGAAGATAAGGGCCTTTATCTTTACTAAGGTTTCTATATTCCATCTAAAATATGGAAATACTCAGGATGCCTGGGTGGCTCAATGGGTTAAAGCCTCTGCCTTCGGCTTGGGTCATGATCCCAGGTCCTGGGATCAAGCCCTGCATTGGGCTCTCTGCTTAGTGGGGAACCTGCTTCCTCCTCTCTCTTTCCCTGCCTACTTGTGATTTCTGTCTGTCAAATAAATAAATAAAATCTTTTTCCTGGGGATAAAAATATATGTTTATAAAAAATAAAATAAATAAATAAATAAGTAAGTAAGTAAAATATGGACATACTCATTCTAAGTAGACAGTGAAAATTATGTATATTATAATCCTTACAGTATCCACTAAAAAAGTATTAAGAAACATAGTCAAAATATGTTCAAATGAAATAATAAAAAATGTTTAAATAAACCTAAGGAGGCAAAGAGGACATAAAATTTTCCAATAAATGAAACTAGATTAAAGACACATTGTTAGAGTACACATGAATGTAAGAGAGACATTGAAAGAATGATTATTTAAAATTATCAACTCTATGCTCTCTATAAGAAATTTACTTCAACTGTAAAGATAGAGGTAAGTTTAAAGTACAAGGAGGAGAGAAGATATACCATGCATTCCTTACACACTCAAAATAAAGGATAATGTTTTTTAAAAATATCAGGTAAAGTTCACCTTTCAACAAAGAAAATTACTGAGGATAAAGATTAATATTGCAAAATGACAATAATCAATTCACTAAGATGACATAGCAATCCTAAAAATGAATGTACATGAAAACAGAACTTCAAAATAATGAACCAAAACTGCCAGATAAAATACACAACTACAATTAGAGAGTTCATGACTCCTCTCTCAGTAATTAATTAGCAAGGACACAGAACAAACACCATCTACCAACTGGCTCTAAGTTATGTTTATAAAACACTTAACCCAACAAAAGTAGAATAAACATTTGTTTCAATTGCATGTGGAATATTTACCAAGACAAATAATATCCTAGGTCAATAAAACAAATCTTAATAGATTTAAAGGAATTTAAACAAAACAAAAAATGTTCTCTGAATATAATGAAAATAGTCTAGAAATCAATAACAGAAAGATAACAAAACATCTTTAAATACTTGAAAATTAAACAGCACACTACTAAATAATCAATGGATCAAAGAGAAATTAGAATGCATTTTGAATGTAACAAAGACAAAAATCTTACACACAAAAATTTGTGAGATGCAACTAAAGCAGTCCTTAAAGGGAAATTTATAGCATCAAGCTTTTAAATTAGAAAAACAAAAGGTTTCAAATCAATAATCTAAGCTTTCATGTTAAGAAAAAAGAACAGATTTAAAAAGAAAAAAGAACAAATAAACCCAAATCTAGGATAAATGAGGAAATAATAAATATAAGAACAGAAATGAGTGAAATTGAAAACAACAGAAAATATAAATGAAACCAAAATCTGTTTTTTTTAAAGAGGGGAAAAATGATAAACCTCTAGCAAGATTGACAAAGAAAAAGAGAGAAAAAGAGAGAAGATATGAATTAGTATTTAAATATGGTACTGTACTAAGAAGAGAGTGAAAATACTAACCTCAATCCACAATATAGCACCAGCTGGAGAAGGGATAGGTTGGAGCTGAAATCCATAATATGTTTATTCAGACTTTCAGGAGCTGTCTATACCCAGAGGACAGAAAGACTTCATCCTAATTCTCACAAGGGTGTCACGGAATCACCAAACCAAGAGAAAATGCCTTTGTAAATGCACACCAAGGCACCACAGGGACTAAGGAAGTCTCTGCCAGCCACACAGGCCAAAGTCAAGGGTCTAAGAGTCAAATCGGAACCCTGATTGGGTGCAGCCTGAAACTTACATTAGAAGTTACACCACCAGACCTAGCCACAATGGCAAAGGAGATATGACTTAATAAACTATGGCCAAGTATACAACCATGGTCTAAGAACATGTATCTTCTGAAACCAAGTATGATCCCTGCTATAAGTAGACAGTGACTTAGACCTGAAGTATCAAAAAAGTGTCTCTCAGAACTCAGAAGTTTGCATTGAAAGAGCAGGACAGTGTGGAAGCAACAAGAAATACATAACTTAAGAGAATCCAGGTCCCTGTGGCATAGAAGAAAACTGGCAACCACACTCTTGGAACTGGGTTTACCCTTTAGGATTCTTAAACCTTTTAAAAAATGAAGGAGAAGAATGAGGAGTCAAGTACTTACTGATAATAGAATGATTAATTGAAAAAAATAGAAAAATGACATGTTATATCTAAAACCATACATGATCTGGTCTCCATTGGCCCTCTTAGTTTATATTCTCCTAACAATTACTCACTCTGTTTCAGCCACACTGACCTCCTTGCCATTCCTCAAACATAAGGGGCACACAATTCAACCTCAGAGCCTTTGAACTTATTTCCTTCTGCCAGGAACACTCTTTCCCCAAGATCTCCATGGTTCACCCTTCTATCTCTCAGATATTTCCTTCATCTTTTCAATGAAAACTTCCTTGATAGTCTAATATAAAAATTGGATTTAAACCTTCCTTCTATTGCAAATGCTACCCCACCCTCATTCTAGAGGCTCTTTATCTCCCATTCTTGCTTTATTTTTCTCTTTACACTCACCCCTTAATAGCAAAAAGCTATATTCACATTTTTATTGCATGTCTTACACTAGAATATTAACTATTTAATGGCAGAAATTCTTATATTTTGTTTAGTGTTGTATCCCCAATATTAAGTTTACAGAGCACTTTCAACCAAACACTAAAATTTAACTAATATTTCATACACTGAGTATGTCTTTATTTTTCTTTCTAGAAACATGATGGCTGTGGAGTATTGTGGCCCTTGAGATTTTGTTTTGTTTTGTTTTCTGTAACTAAAGTATTATAAATCTAAGACTGATTATGGTTAAACCTCTAAAATTTCAATACCACAAGTTATTTAAAGCCCAAAGACATGCAGAATAGTTCATTGTTCCTGTGCACATGGGAGAGCTGTGGTAGAAATTTAAAGACAACTGGACTACACAAGGCCTTAAGGCCTAGAACACAAAGAAATATCACTGGGAGCAAGGATCAGGTGAAGTGATGACCACCTTAGTGGTTTCCAACCAGGATTATAACGTTACAGCTAATAGCTAACATCTGTTGGGTATCTGCTATTTGCCAGGAGGCATGGTTCAAATCCCTTAAACTATATTAACTCATTTAAGATGCACAACAGGCCTTTGAGATGGATACCATCATTAGCCCCATTTTACAGATGAAACTGTGACATGCAGATAGATGAAATAATTTGCTCAAAAGCTAGACATCTAGTGAGGCACTGAACCAAGTTTGGAAACCAGACAGTCAAAGCTTACACTCTTAATCAATATGCTGTACTTTACAAACAGATTAGGATAATCCATAACAAATTCCTGTCAGCACTTTTATCTTCCTGTAAGAAATTTCTGATTAACTTGGGCTATAAAACAGCTCTAACATTAAATAAGAGTTGGTGATATTATACTTAGAAGTAGGGAATTCA